>NC_048439.1:905148-1205148 GCF_004353265.1 Vitis riparia | reverse complement strand
CCATGTTACACATAACTAGAAGTTACCGTGCAAGTCCATGTTTTTGTTGTGTAGATTTCCAACTGTAAATCATTATATTTGAACTTTTTTTGCCCTATTGGTGATGGCAAGTAATTGTCTATGTGATCATGTTATCTCAACAGACACTTGCACAGATATATACCAGAGGCTCCTGGCATGTTTCTGCATGACATCTTTCTCCATGGTGGAGAAATTTGGGAACCGTAGTTTCCTTCTTTACACGTAGTGGCTCCATTTGTTATACAAGTTTTTTTTTTTTTCATAAAACAAAATCATGAAAAGGGATATGTCAATTTGATGGATCCTGTCTATCATTTGATTGATAAGGGGCTGAGCTATGTTATTGATACATCTGCACAAGAATCTGAAATCAATCCAGTTGCCTCCCCCTCTGTTAGGGCCTTTTAATTTAATCTGTTGTTTGCCTGTAAAACAGTTGACTTGAGATGAATGAGGAGTGGCAGCTCACGAATGAGGGATCTACTTCTTCATAACACCAGACAGCCTCAGCAGGCCTAGCATTGTCACCATATGCTGGAAGAAACACAATCTGTGTCTGTCTCATTGGATGGTTCCAGATATACACTGTTTTGACATTGGAGCTACTGTTTGTTGTCTTGCTCTCATAGTCAGCCTATCAATCTTAATAGAACATTTACAGCCATGATATTTCTGAAATTGACTATGATCTGAACCTTTCTGGCATTGAAGTAGACACAGGCAAATGGGGGGAGGCCATGAAAGGTGTCAACAGGGTTATGGCCCAGATGAACTTGCCAATTGCCAATCACTGCAGAGGATAAGCAAGAGTTTGAGAGGCAGAATGACAAGATGAGAATGGTGGTAGTCTTTACTCCCTCATAAAATTTGAATGCAAGAAAAGGAGCTTCACTTCAGAAAACAAGAAAAAGACCAGCTATGCAACATTCGTGAGTCTGTCACTCAATGCTATACAACCTAATGTCTGGAATGGTGGATAGTTGTTTTTGTTGATGTTTTTTGTTTCCTGTTTCAAGCAAAGATTGCATTCTAAGAGTCCATAACCCTTGATGCATCCTGCTACATTTGAACAAAGAGCTATTTATATGAACATTCTTTTGCATCTACAATTTTGCTGAAACTTTCAGTGCTTTTTACATTTGACTGAAGAAACTTCAATCGAGCTTTGTTGATCACTGTGACTTACGGGTAATTCCCTTCTGAAGCCACTTCTTCTAGAGGTTCACGGCAAAGTGGACAGTCAGAATGAGAATAAAGCCACATATTAATACACGGCGCATGGAAGGAATGGTTACAACGTGGGAGTTGCTGCAGATCTTCACCATCTTCAAACCCTAACAAGCATATTACACAGTCTGCATCAGAAGCTTCATCTTCTGGGGTGTTGAACCCTTTCTTGTACTTAAATGAGGAAACCAGATACCGGTTTAGGCTTCTGGAAGCAAAGCTCTTCTCCCCAAGAGAACTGAGAGAACTGTTTAACCGCTGTTGAGATATCTCCTGATGAGATAGCTGCTGGTAAACACACCAGCCGATCATGAAGAGAATGTAGACTGCAAGGCCGGAGCCGACAATTGCGGCCACCAGAAGGTCATGGTGGTTGAGCAACATCATTTGTTACTATCTCAAGGTGATGGTAAGTTCAGGGCATGATGACATGTTGGAAGGTGCCTGAAAGGGGGTTAGAAATTCGGAATTTGTGTGTGGAGAGTGGATGGGATTTTCAAGGGTTTCGATGATGGAAATTACTCCCAACTTTGGATTCTTCTGCTTTGGGCCTAACAGAAAAATGAATCTTGTAGCTTCATCAACAAGAACTAGAAAAACAGGACACAGCAGTTGTTGTCAAAGTTCACCTTTTCCAAGGTGGTTTAAAATGCTTCCTGTTGGTATAATTAAAGTCTCATTAGATTGTGTTTGGTTATTTTATTTTATTATTATTATTTTTTAAAAGAGATGAAATAATATTCATACTTAGACAAAATTTTTATGTTTGAAATTTTGCACATATAACTTTATTTTGATATTTTCATCTTGAACTTATGTTTGATGAGAAATACTGATTAAAAATTTATTTAAAAGATATTTTATATTTTTGTCTAAAAGAGGTTTTAAAAGATGAAGATTATTTTTTAAAATTTATATTTTCAATATCTATTTTAATAAATAAATAAATAACCCATTTTTGATAATCTAAATTTTACCGTTATACCTTCATATTATATATTTACACACTAATTCAATAATCTAAATTTTACCATTTGAACCATGTGTTATGTACCTTCATATTACATGCTTATACCCGTACAAAATCGGTGCATTTTCCTAACTATCCAAAATTGTTCAAATGGTGATTCCTTTTCATTATGATGGACTCTGTTGTATATTAATCTTCATTACAGTAGAATTTTCCTTTCATTAAATTAAAAAAAAAAAAAAAAAAACCCCTTCGTACTTCAAACAAGCTTTTAGCTTCTAGTAAGCCAACTGCTTTGAAGTCTTTTGCCTTAAAAGGTACTTCCATCACCCAAAAGAAAAAATATATATGCATAGGACATTTCCACTGCAACTAGTTACTAAAAAATAACAAACCCAGCTTCATATTCATGCCTTGAACCCAACCATTTCATAATATTGAAAGCAACTTTTTTTTTTTAAAAAAAAAAGGAAAGTCAAGGGCATAAAGCCAAAGACAGATCCAATATTTTGTTCCAAGTTGACTCTTAACTGCAAAAGTGCAAGGATTACAAACCAAGGTGTTTTCAGGTGCTAATTCAGTGTTTGATTAACTTGACACAGGATAATAAAAGAGAAGGCAGGCATATATATTCTCATAGAAAGTCGACAAACCCGGCTCCCAACGCCCACAAACAAAACTCAAAACAAAAATTTCCCCTTTTGGGTGTGAGTAAATCCAAAATACTGGTTTGAAGGACTTCCCAAGAAAGCAGCTTTACCTGAATACAACAGATGAGCTGAAAAGATAATCTAATAATAGCCAAGCTCCACAAGAAGAATGTGAAGCAAAGCTCTTGCACCAAATCTTCGCTTCAAATGATTGTTTGCCCTTTTGGTGATAAATATGATGGTCTCTTCATCCTCTATGATGCCCTATACTTTCAAACTTTCAATCCCTACTTCATTATTTTGTGTCATTTCACACAAGAACCATGGATGTGAATTGGGGTGTCCAATCTATGAAATTATGTCTTCAAGGGAGCCTTCTTCTCTCTGTCAGATATTCGAGCAGGGGCTGTTGAATGTGATTTGAACCGACCTCTTCCTCCATCTTCCTTTTCCTGGAAAATACAAATTACAGATGTTTTACGTTTCATTCTGTTGGGAAAATGAGAAAAGGAAAAAGAATTTGAAATTCTTGCTAACAATCGAGGTTGGAATGGTCATAAGTTTCCATTCCATTATCTTATTTGTTCCCTCTATAGTAAAAATAAAATAAAACATAAAAAGATAAAAAAATCCTGGAGGGCTAGCGTAAATTCTTTATCAAACAAGTTCTGAATTAAAGCAATCATGTTCAAGTTCAGTACATTAACTTCTACTCAGATGACTAAAGGAAATAAATGTTTGCCGCACCTTTTTCTTAACAACCTGAACCACATCTTCATCATGAAGAATATGAGAAAGGCCACAATGTTGTGGATAGTGTCTCGCACTTGTACCCCACACCAACACATATTTCACTTCCTTCACCAGATTCCGGTGAAGATGGTTGCAAAAGTCCTCAACGGTACATCCACCTCTATCCTAAAATTACAAACAACAAGAAGGTTTAAAGAAAAGGAAAAGGAAACAGAAACTTCCTCTGCAGAAGTAGCAGTACCAAATCACAATAATAAAAAGAAGTGCATGTAACATACAGTAGAGAGAACTGCAGGATCATCAAAATCAGCCTGCTGTCCTTGCGGTTTTGTATAAACTCTTACAAGCCCCATCTCGTCCCACATCTTGGCAAGCAGTCTGTCTAGGTTCAGCTGTTTAAGCAAACATAATAGCCATAGAAGTTAATATTTCCAGAACATTCGCTTTCAAAGGGAAAATGGTAGGCATTATTTTGCTTAAACCATCTTAGCCTTTCAACTGATATTTTGATGCACTTAAACACGTTTTGATGTGCTTTCTGCATGAAGCAGAAAATGGGATGTAACAGAAACAAAGAAGAACAACTTAGAATAGCAATCATTATTATTCACTGGCCAAGCATATGGAAAACATGAATCAAACGTTCTGTCCTATATTATCATAATCAACAAGAAAAGTTCGTGTATCTTTCACAAATAAGAAACAAAGTGTAGCCAAAATGAATTTGAGTTGTTTCATAATTAAACAATTTCAGACAAACAAGGTGCTAAACATTAACACAACTGTGTGCGTCCATGTCATACCTTCAGATTGCAGCTGATGACAACAGAATTTGGCTGCCGGGCTAACTTGTCAACATCATCAATACCAACAACATCTATCTTGTTGTAGACATATATACATTTCATGTATTTACGGTTTCCCTCAATGACATCAATAAGATCATCCACTGTGGCATCCTCACGGAATAACAACTACAACAAAATCCATCAGTAAATGAGTACCCTTTTCCTTAGAGCAGCTAGTAAGTTATTTGGAATGTCAAAATCATCAACCACATAAACAGGATATGTATAAAAAAGCACAGGCAAGGAAAAATGTATATGCATATAAGATTGAATCAAGATATTGTGCCATAATTATCCCTAGAGCACCACAGGAATTCGCTCTTTACTATAGAAACCCCATCTGCTAGCTAATTTGTTTAATCTTATCCTTTTCTCTGCATGAACTTTTCCCTTCACATAATTAGTTTTATTCATATTCAAAGTTTAAAATGCCATGACCACCATAAAAAAAAGGCCTTGAACTAACTAGAAAGGCCATGATAATTTATTTGCATATAAAAATCTCATCTGCTAACTTGTTTATATGATTTTTTTCCCTTACTGAAATTCACTTTTTTCAAATTATTTCTCACCTTGGAATATCAAGGTAAGAATGACCGATATGAGAAAACGAAAATCAAGGAAAGATTGATGTCCGATTTTCTATCAATTGTTTCACACTTTCAACATAACACTGAGTATCTGTGATCCAAATAATAGCGTGATGTGATAAACAAACATTGCACATGTAGTTTGCTTCCTTAACAAATGAAGTTGTGAAACAGGAAACTTATTGCATAATTCTAAAATAGATCAGTTGAAACAACAACAAGCTGTTCAGGAGCATGCCAACAGTAACACATTTAAGAAACAAATATGAACTCAGAGGGAGCTAAGCATAGAAAACATTTTTTTTCCTAGTAAACCTGAGAGTAAATGGATCATAGTGAAACCAAAATGTGATTGGAGATGCACTAATGTCATGAAATTCACAAGTGTCCATGTCTCCATTTATTTATCATTTAAGCCATAAAAGTGAAATAAAAGGTTTTTCAGAATCAAGCAATTGTATTACCTGATCAAGCAATAAAGTACAGTTATTATTCCCACAGTTCTAATGCAAGTCCATATTTTCATGACAATTAGGTTCTTCAGTATTCTGTATAAGGATGGATGCAGTCTATACAAAGCCAAAACAGAATACCTCAGCATTGTGAATTTTGTATTCATGTAGAATTTGATAACAAAGCTTCTCATCCACATGAGTCAAAGGTACAGTGCTGTTGAAAGAAATGCCCCCAGATTTTTTCTTCTTGAAGTATATCTGCAAATGAAATCAAAGCACAAAGTTATAGGAAGAAAAACCTAGGATCCCAATATCCTTACAGAGGTTGAGGCAAAGAGAGAGAGAGAGAGAGAGAGAGAGAGTAGCTCTAAAGAATTCAACCTTACTTATAGTCAAACATATTGTGAGTGTTTAGCAAAGTTGGCAATTCTAGACAGAATTCCTAAGTGTCTCCTAACTCAGTTTTCCGAATCCTTTCTCAAACTCCTTGCCTAATGAAGATCAAGTGCAGAAATTGCTTAGAGGCCAAGGTATGTAGTTGAGGTTAGAGATGGATGAAATTGAATAAACCATGTTTTTCAAATTGTTTTTTATTTCTTGAAATATTTCTTTTAAGGAGCTAAGGAGGCTTGGCAAACATTATTTTTTTTTTTACTAAGTGTTTAAATGCCCTATTCTAGGATCGACCCAACTTTGGGTCAAATCGATCAAAGTAGTTTTTTTATTGATGTTTTCTAAGTCGTCGAATCAAGGGCTTCTTTCATATTAAAAACCTAAAACTTGCTTCCTATTGAAGGAGAGAACATCAAAGAGACACTAGTAGCTGTTCTCCCCTTATGCTCTATTTTTCTTACCAAATTTAGGGTGTTCGGTTGCCAAGAAAATCCCGTTTTCTTCCTGATTTTCAAGCTGTTTTCAACTGATTTACTAGAGGAAAAATAGGTTGATTCCTTCATTTATTCATCTCTCAATTTCTGATCTATTTGGGTTTGGGTGAAAACCCATTTTCTTATTACGTGGATTCAAGAAGAGGTTGAGATCAAGCTTGGGGCAGACTCCAAGTGTGCTTCGGAAGAAGAAAGTGTGAAGCTAAAAGTGGAAAGGTGCTAATCAAGTGGTATGAGAACTTGAGGTAAATAAAACCTTGTATTCAATTTTTATTCTTCATAATGGACGTTTTTTATCGGTTGTAAATCCATGGTTTTTTATCTCTTCAAAGATTTTCCACGTTAAAATCTAGGGTCATTGTCTCTTTCTCTCATCCTACTCTTTGATTTATTTTCAGTTTTTTATATTATTGGTTACTTGGGCATATATGTTGAATGGAAGAAAAATAAGCTAAAATAGGTGTGATTATCCATTGGATACCTTGAATAAATTTTCTGTTCATTTTGGTTAATGATATTAAGTAGTAATTGGAAATGAGTTAAGGAGATAATTGTTCTTATGGATTAATTTTGGGGAGTGTTGAAGCATTTGCATATGACTTGCTTTTATAAATTGTTGGGAGAGTGTTGTTGCCTTCATACTTGCTTGTGAATTTTATTCTTTGTTGAAAAGTTGTTGGAAGAGAAGTTTATAGACATTGAGAAATTCTAAGGAAAGATAATATGTGTTGGGGGGTCTTTTAAATTGTTCAAAAACACCCATTCATCACCCCTCTAAATGTAATCCATCATTGAGATTCACCTTCACATATGGACTACATAAATTTTTGGGATTATTCAAGGATGATTCAAATTTTGTTAATACCGAAAACATAGTAAATAAAGAGTTAAAACTCAAATAAATCGGAGTGGGGAAATGTGAGTGCTTGCTTGGGAAAACAAATGTTTATTTTTTCAACGTGGAATTACTCACAATAATTTGAGAGGATTCTGTAAATAACCCATAATTATTTGTAAAGTCAAATATCATAACCTAAGACAGAGTTGGACAATACTATTGAATATTGCCAAATTTGGATGCCTTTTCTTAAGCATGTCAAAACTACAATACAGAATTTCAGGCAAGATTCACCTTTTCCAATCCAAAGAAGTAAGATTTGAGTTTATTCACATGGTAGGGACTAAATGACAAATATACTGGATCACATGAGCTTTCTTGACACACAACTAGATTCAGTTACAAACAACCCACTGAAAGCATAGCATTACAACAAATCAACAGGAAATTAAAAAAAGAGAAATGGAACCAACCAGAAAAACAAAGAACCAGCACCACATTAAAATAATTAGATGTTTGATTGCCTATTAAAATTAAAAAAGCAAATAACTACAAGATGAGAGATATATAAGAGAACTTTGGAGCTTTCATGCATCCATACAGATTCTTGAAGAAATAATCTTACTTGGGGTGGTTTTTTGTTTAAACGCAAACCCACAGCTTCCAGCTCTTTGGTCAATATTTGTCGATGACCCTCACTCTGAAACATTTTGCAAATAGTTTACAGCAACCAGAACACATGTCAGACTCCCTTTAAGAGCAAACCCATTGGGAAAATAAAAGCAACAATAGAATCATCAACTGCCATACTTAGGAACAACAAGGTTAGAAAAGGATATTTTGCATCTTGTTATAAATAATAATTATAATAATAATAGTAATGGAACATCAACCATGGTTTACTGGTATTCATCCTTTGAGGGTGAAAATGAGCTTGGTAACAGTAGAAAAAATTTCCAGTCTATTTCAAATTACAGTAACCACAATATTGATTCATCAACTAGAAAATATTAAACAAGCAGATACTTACTTTTGAGGCATCAAGAACCATTAACACAATGTCTGATGACTTGGAAACAGCAATAACCTGAACAGAAAAACAGTTTTATCAAAGGTAAGAAATTTCTACATATCCAGCCCAAATAACAGACAACAAAAGGAACATATGTCAACCAACAAAGCCATATCCATCTCATTTTGGAAAACAATCATAAAAAATAGACCATACATTATACGATAATGATGCAATGTTAGTAGTTGCTATATACAGACTTAATATGACAGTAGAAAACAAGCAATTAAGTTACCTGCCTACCACGTCCCTTCCCTTCGGAAGCACCTTCAATAATTCCAGGAAGGTCAAGCAGCTGAATTTTGGTATCATTGTAGTGTATAATACCAGGGATGCAAGTAAGTGTTGTGAATTCATATGATGCTGCCTCTGAATGTGTGCCGGTTAAGAGTGTCAGAAGGGTTGACTTCCCCACACTGTCAAAGAAAAAGAAATTCTAAGAAGGGAATTTTGTGCAGTAAAACCAATGCATCATAATGCGCACATGCAAATATCTACAAACAGAGAGAACCAAGGTATTATTGGTAACAACCTGCAAATGATAAAGTAATATGACACAAATGCATTTAAGAATTCACATATTAGTAAGTACAAAAATTGCAAGAAAAGTTTTGTCCTTTTAACTTGCAGCTTGATACTTCCACTATACTATCAATCAACTCATAAACAAGAGACCAAACTCTGTGCCTGCAAATGTTTTCCCTCTTTTTGCAATAAATCACATAGTGTAATCTTTGATTAGCCCTTTATCATTTTCATTGAAGCTGAAGTATAACACAGTTCCAGAAAGCATAAGAACACATAGATTCACAAAGGAGGCAAACCTTGGAAACCCTATTAATGCGACTCGTCCATGTCCATATTTTGTCACTTCAAAGCCTTCCCCAGCTCCACTCGAACCCTTACTCATGGTTAAAGAAAAACAATAAATAAAAAGCAAACCCTCAAGCATATTTACGAATAGGGAAAGATATAAGAAAAAGAAAAATATCAACAAGAGACAATCACACTGGAAAGAAAATTAATACGTGATATTTAACCAAAATACTGACCAGATCAAAATAAATAAATAAAAATTACACGCTAGAGCATCTCAACCATGAAGGGCAACACTTGAAACTCACATACCTTTGGGGGCTCCAATAATTGTGTCCTTAGCTTTGCTATCTTTGCCTTGAGCTGACCCAGATGATACTCTGCATTGATGTGCAAAAGTTTATGAATTTTCTCCTATTAGGAGTTGAAAATAACTGTGCAAAAGTGCAAGAATATGGTGGCAAGAGTGAGTATGGAAATCCAATAAACTTGAACTAACACTTTGATTGCGATTTACCCGGAAATGCTTCTCATCTCCTACTCAAAAATTCAACAACTAAACAATAACCTACTTTCGCTTGATCCCATATCCAACTAACCAAAAACCACTACAAATTTTCACTCCAATTGTCAACAAGTTCAAATTATACAATATAACTGATGATGAATGATGTAACGAACCAGTGGCTTTATTCTTCTGGGTACGCGCCATCTCGGCTTCGATTTCTTTAATCTTCTCTACGATCCCCATTTTCCCCCGAATTGCAGCTGCCACTCACCTCACTTAACAAAAAGATTCAAATCCCAACTACCTCAAGTTCCTTATCTGCTACCACAGGAAACAAAAGGTCAAAAATGAGTTTCTGGAATTGAGATAATCTCCAATGTTACAATAATCCACAAAGGAACCAAACCCAAAGCAACAATCGCCTTCTGCCCAAATTTCATCTATTTTGATTATGACCCAGAAGGCGTTTCTGGCACTAATTAATTGAAATTAAGCAACTGAATTCACGAAATTCATCAAAACAGAAACAGGAAAAAAACAAAAGAAAAGAAAACCCTTATATTACTGTAAATTAAGCGTAAATGTTATGAAATCAGCAGAGTGTATACAGAGGAAGAGAGTACTCGAAGCTACTTTTGCACGGACGTGAATTACTGGTGTCCGGACGAATTAGGGTTTTTGGATATCGGAGTTGGAAGTCTCAGACCAGTGGCTCTTTGCGATGAAGTGGGAATGGTTCTGGCTTTTATTTGGGATGTTCACTTCTTCTAGGGGATATTTCAGTCATTTAATATATACTAATACTCTTTTTAATAAATTATTAACATTTTTATCTTAATTAAAAGAGACATTCAAAATTCAATTTTAAAAATTTAATAGCAATCGTTGTAAAATGAGAATAAATGTGACTCAAATAAAAGTAGAGATGACTATGTATTACTTTAATAATATATATATATATATATATATATATATATAAAAGAGAGAATGAGAGAAAAGAATTTTTTTTTTTTCTCGGGATGCTCTTACATGGGGTGTAAGAAGCCTTTTATAGGCTTCATAATATGAACTTTCATTACTCATCTTAAAGATGAGTAATGGGAGTTCATATTGACCATCAATGTGGTCATTCACCACTCTTCATTTACAACACTCCCCCTTGGATGACCACCATATTAAAAGAATATGCATCATTAAAACTTTGCTAATAAAAAACCCTATAGGAAAAACCTAGCGAAGGAAAAAGAGTACAATATTATTTTCTTGGTATATTAGGACTGTCTCGTTAAAAACCTTGCTAGTAAAACCCGGTAGGACAAAACCTGGACGAAGGAAAAAAAAAAAGGTACAGTACACTAACACCCTTTTACAATCTTACTCCCCCTCATGTTGATATATTTGAGTTGACGCATTCCAATCTTATGTATTAACTTCTTGAATGTTGAGGTCGACAATGATTTTGTGAATAAATCTACTAGATTATCACTTGAGCATATTTGTTGCACATCAAATTCACCACTCTTTTGGAGTTCATGTGTATAAAAAGAATTTTGGTGAAATGTGTTTAGTTCTATTTCCTTTAATATAACCCCTTGTTATTTGTGCAATGCATGCAACATTATCTTTAAATAATATTATTGGGTCACCTTTGATAAAGGAGAGTCCACATGATTCCTGAATATGCTGGATCATAAATCTTAGCCATATACATTCACGACTTGCTTCATGAATCGTCAGTATTTCTGAATGATTTGATGATGTGGTCACCATTGTTTGTTTGACAGATCTCCATGAAATAGCAGTACCATTGCAATTAAACACATACCCTGTTTATGACCTACCTTTATGTGGATCTGAAAGATATCCTGCATTTGCATATCACAACAATTGTTGTTTTGATTCCTTTGAGTAAAATAAACCCATATCAGTAGTTCCGCGAAGATAACGCAATATATGTTTGATACCATTTCAATGTCTTCGAGTTGAAGCGAAACTATATCTTGCTAATAAATTGACAGAAAAAGCAATGTCTGGACGTGTACAATTGGCAAGATACATAAGTGCACTAATAGCACCAAGATATGGTACTTCAGGACTAAGTAACTCTTCATTTTTTTCGCAAGGACAAAATGGGTCCTTTTTCACATCAAGGGATCGAACAACCATTGAAGGACTTAAATGATGCACTTTATCCATATAAAAACGCTTCAAAACTTTCTTAATGTATGTTGATTGATGTACTAAAACTCCATTTGGAAAATGCTCGATCTGCAGGCCGAGACAAAATTTTGTTTTTTCAAGATCTTTCATCTCAAATTCCTTTTTCAAGTAATTTGTTGTTCTTGTGAGCTCTTTAGGAGTTCCAACAAGATTTAAGTCATCAACATACACTGCAATAATTGCAAATCCGATTTCTGATTTCTTATTGAAGATGCATGGGCATATAGGGTTATTCACATACCCTTCTTTTAGCAAGTATTCGCTAAGGTGATTGTACCACATGCGTCCAAATTGCTTTAATCCATACAAGGATCGTTGTAACTTGATTGAGTGCATGCTATGAGGCTTTGTACTATTTGCTCCAGGCAATTTAAATCATTCAGGGATTTTCATGTATATATCATTATCTATAGATCCGTATAAATATGTTATAATAACATCCATGATACGCATATCCAGTCTTTCTGAGACTGCCAAACTAATTAAGAAATGAAATGTGATTGCGTTCATGACGGGAGAATATGTTTCCTCGTAGTCAATACCAGGTCTTTGCGAGAAACCTTGTGCTACTAATCGTGTTTTATATCTTATGATCTCATTTTTCTCATTGCGCTTTCGTACAAATACCCATTTATACCCAACAGGTTTTACATCTTCAGGTGTTTGGACTACAGGTCCAAAAACTTCTCATTTTGTTAATGAGTTTAACTCTGCCTGTACAGCTTCTTTCCATTTTAGCCAATCATTTTTATGTCGACATTCTTCCACATTTCGTGGTTCGGGATCTTCATCATTTCTTATGATATCAGAGGCCACTTGGAAAGCAAAAATATTGTTAATAACAATATTGTTTCGATCCCATTTTTTTCCCGTGTGTACATAACTTACTAAGATCTCACAATTTTCAGGTACCTGTGCCTCTTTAGGGGCTTCTCGTTCAATATGTGGCTTTTCATGGGCTTTTTATTCAATATGTGTCTCTTCAGGGGCTTTTTGCATTATTTGTGCCTTTTCTAGGGCTATAGATTTATCAATTTTAAACTGATTAGTCATTTTGATGGCCTCTTCTAAAGTGCAAAGTTTTTTTTGGGTTCTCCTCTTCCGGGGAGTTACATCCTTTGAGCCAACAGGTCTACCACACTTCAGGCGTATCTTAGATTCATTTGTTAACTGTCCTACAGGGACATCAATCCGTGTTGGAGTATTTGCATCCGGGATATGTGACTTTGTCACTTTCTTTGTATCAATGAATGTATTTGGTAATTGATTTGCAAGATTTTGCAAATGAATGATCCTTTGAACTTCTAGTTCACGTTCATTTGTACGAGGATCAAGATGGGTCATAGTAGATGTTTTCCAACTAATTTCTCGTCGTTCTTCAGGAATCGACTTTTCTCTCCCTAATGACGGGAAAACACTCTCATTAAAATAACAATCCGCAAAGCGGGCTGTAAAAACATTGCCTATCAAAGATTCAATATATCTTATGATAGATGGAGAATCAAAACTTACATAAATCCCAAGTCTTCATTGGGGACCCATTTTAATGTGTTGTGTAGGTGCAATTGGTACATATACTGCACAACCAAAGATTCGTAAGTGAGAGATATTTGGTTTTTTCCAAGCACAAGTTATGAAGGGGAGTATTTATGGTAAGTTGTAGGTTGAATACAGACTAAAGCTACAACATGCATAATAGCATGTCCCCAGGCGAAAGTAGGTAATTTGGTTTTCATTAGTAATGGTCGAGCTATTATTGGAGACGTTTGATGAAGGATTTTGCTAAACCATTTTGGGTATGAGTATGAGCAACAGGATGCTCAATATTTATCCCTACTGACATGCAATAGTCAATGAATGTTTGAGAAGTAAATTCGCCAGCATTATCAAGACGTATTGTCTTAATTGGATAATCTGGAAATTGTGCTCGTAATCTAATTATTTGTGCAAGGAGTCTAGCAAAGGCAACGTTACATGTAGAAAGGAGACAAACGTGTGACCACCTAGTAGAAGCATCTATTAAGATCATAAAATAATGGAATGGTCTACATGGTAGATGGATAGGCCCACATATGTCCCCATATATTCTTTCTAAAAAGACTGGTGACTCAGATATGACTTTAGTAAAAGATGGTCTGATTATCAATTTACCTTGTGAGCAGGCAGCACATGAGTATTCATTGGGCAAAAGAATCTTTTGGTTCTTTAGTGGATGCCTATGTGAGTGTTCGATTATTCGATGCATCATTGAAGACCCTGGGTGACTTAGCCTATCATGCCAAAGGATAAAAACTTTTGGGTCATTGAACTTCTGGTTCACGACAACATATGATTTAATAGGCTTTATAATTGTATGATACAACCCAGAGGAAAAAGCTGAGAGTTTTTCCATTATAAGCTTTTGGCCAGATATAATGGAAGTAATGTAAAGATATTCTACATTATCTTCATTCATAGTTTCAATATGATATCTATTTCTGCGGATATCTTTAAAACTGGGCAAATTTTTTCTGGATTTGCTAGAATATAAAGCGTCATTAATATGGAATCTAGTTCCATTTGACAACGTTATGTTTGCTCTTCCAGAGCCTTCAACTAAGTTTGTAGTACCAGATATGGTACTTACATTAACTTTTATTAATGTCAATTCGAGGAAATATATTTTATCTCGAAGAATTGTGTGCATGGTCGCACAGTCTGCAAGACATACATCATCCTCATTCATCTTGAGACCAAATAACACATGGATTTCAGATATAACAAAAAAACAAGGAATAATGTAAATAACAAAGAAAATCATATGTAAATATAAGACAATAATATATTATTTCATATATAAAGTAACATCAATCAATGTTAATTTTCTCATCATTTATCAAATGATCTGTTTTTCATTGGGGTCTCCAAAGAAATCAATGTCATAGTAGGTTAGGTCCAATTCATCACCATCGGTAAAGTTCATCTCTATCTCTTTTCCTTTTGCTTTTATTGATGCTTGGTAAAGGTCGACCAAATGTTTGGGCGTACGAAAGGAACGCGACCAATGCCCCTTCATACCACATCTATAACAATTATTTTTATGGTTCTTAGGAGGTTTATCTTGTAAACGCTTCCCATTTTCTTGTTTTGTCTCAGTATTGTTCCACTTCTGGTGGTGCAATGAGACTTTCATTTTCTGAGAATTATTACTATAAGAACCATGGTATCGGGGATTTCTTCCATGACCACGACCACATCCTCGTCCTCGTCTACGTCTACGAGTTTGGGACGATATTGCATTCACTTCAGGGAATGGTTTAGATCTAGTTGGACGAGACTGGTGATTTCTCATCAAAAGCTCATTATTTTGTTCAACAACAAGAAGACACGATATTAATTCAGAATATTTTGTAAATCTACGCTCTCGATATTGCTGCTGCAGGAGCACATTCGAGGCATGAAACGTAGTAAAAGTTTTTTCTAACATGTCTTCTTCTGTGATTTTTTTCTCCACACAGCTTTAATTTAGAGTTGATTTTTAAAAGTGAGGAGTTGTATTTACTAACAGTTTTAAAATCTTGCAACCTTAGGTGCATCCAATCATATTGAGCTTTTAGGAGAATCACAATTTTCTAGTGGTCATATTTTTCCTTCAAATTACTTCATAGAGTAGAAGAGTCCTTTACCATAAGATACTCATTTTTTAAACCTTCATGGAGGTGATGGAGAAGGAAAATCAATGCTTTTGCGCGATCCTACAGGGATGCTTGATTTCCTTGTTTGATCGTAGCTCCAAGGTTCATTGCATCAAGATGTAATTCAACATTAAGGATCCAAGATAGATAGTTCTTTCCCGAAATGTCAAGTGTCACAAATTCGAGTTTTGTCATATTCGACATTGTCAAATAACTTCATATATATGACAAAACAATATTATTAGAATCAATTATAATAACTTGATAGCATTGGTATAACTTGGATTATAAACAAAATCAAATAATTTGTTTATAACTTTTAACAATATGTAACAAAACAAATCAATAATAATATAAATATGTAAAATTTTATTCTATATAAATAACTTCAAGTTTAAGATATGAGAATTACCTTCAAAGCAACTCGTACTGATAACGTGTTGTAAAATGAGAATAAATGTGACTCAAATAAAAGTAGAGATGACTATGTATTACTTTATATATAGGGGAGAAAGAAATCAAAGAAGATAAATGTTGAGAGAATGAAAGAAATAGAGAGAGAGAATGAGAGAAAAGAATATATTTCTTTTTCTCGGGATGCTCCTATATGGGGTGTAAGAAGCCTTTTATAGGCTTCATAATGACCATCAATGTGGTCATTCGCCCTCTTCATTTACAACAATAATTCTTTTTTTACTTCATTTTGATAAAAATACCCTCATTTTTTCTTGTGAAAATAATATTTTCTTTTAGAATATGTGTAAATACTTGAAATAATAAGGATATTTATGTAAAAAATTAATTATTCTTCAAACAAAAATAATAGTTAAATTCGAGAATTATTTCATCAATTTTAACCAATTAATTCTTTTTGTATTATTATTTATTAATTAGAAATTGATTATTTCATTTATTGTAAAAGGATTCTTGCATAGACTCTTCAAGAATTAATTATCATAATTTGTATATTTTATTTGAAATTTGTTCTTATTTATATGATAATTGTTTTCTAAAACAATTCTAAAAATTAATTTTTATAAAATAAAGAAGCTTGTTTAAAAATCTAAAATGTTTTTAATCTATTTCAATATTTTTAAATATGTTTTAAAAATAATTTTTATATCTAGTGTTTTATTTTTAATCATTTTACTTATACAATTATTTTTTAAAATAACTCTTAGAAAACAAGTAGAAACAATATAAAACAACTAAAAAAAGTTTTTTTTAAATATTTTATTTTGTATTCTTAGAACAAGAAATAGAAAATAATCTTTGGTTGTTAGATGTGTTTTTTGTTTTAAATAACAAAAAATTATTCTAAAAAACAGTTCCGAGTCTAAATCTTAATTTAAAAAATATATATATTTAATATCATTTTTTCAAAAGGAGCAACTGAAAAGGTAAAATAACATAAAAGTTAAAAAAAAAATGTTATTTCTTGTGAAAGCATTTCGTAAATTTAGACCAAAAACTAATTTTACATTTTAATTAAATTCCTATATAAACTATGTTTTTATGCTCCTTCCGTACTACTGAAAAGTAATTTTTGGTGCATACCACCCAGTTATAAATAGTAATGCGACTAAAAATACTTTCATTTTATGTCATACTTTTATTATTTTATATTTAGTTCAATTTCTTTGTATATGATTCCCACATCTCTACACTTTGATCAGCATTTCTAACTATAAATTTAAATAATCAAAATCATGGGCATGCAAGATGTTCAAAACTCCCATTTTCTAAATTCTAATGATTTTTTTTCCATTTTTGGTCGAAACACCTTTAGGCAAAAATATGCTTCATAATTTACACAAAAAAAAAAAAAAAAAAAAAATCATTTTAGAACCCTTTAAATTTTTATATATTAGAATCATTTCACCATTCTTGCTCTTTTTAGCAACTACTATGGATCCATTTCATTCCTGCATTCGAACCCAAAAACAGATACATGATAACTAAGCTGAATTATGGCTACTTTACACCATAAACCATAGGAAAAACCCATCATTCAGCTGCAGCTCCTACCTGGAAAACATACTGAAAGGCGTTCGAGTTTGAGTTCGGTCCGGGTTCAGAAACAAAGACAGAAAACGAACAAAAGAAATGTCAGCAGAGTAGATGTTTGATGGACTAGATGGCTAATGTCCTACAATCTACCATCCATGCCAAGAAGCATTAACAGGAGGAACAAAAAAGAAAAATGAAAATAAGGAACCAGTTCTAGGGTTTTTAGATCAGCCTCTTTATTTCTAATTTAGACAGCTAACTTTTTTTTTTTTTCCTTTTTTTTTTTATTTACAGTATTACAAGAACCCTGCTCTTGTTTCATGTACAGTCCTCCCACCACAACCAGATGGCTTGTTTGTGCCCAGATTGGGCGCAACCTGGGCGTGCATTTCAGCAAGCTCTCTCACTTTTAACAGGATCGCTGCCGGGATGGGCATTGAGCCATGCTTTCGGGAACTCATCTGTGTAAAATTAAACATGGAAATAAGCAAGGAGTATGGAATAGCAATAGAAACCAAATAATGGGTAAATTTGAGCATGAAACAAAGCAAAGAGAATAATGTAACACAGGCTAGAAACCAAATTTTGGGTCAAATTGATTCGCAGAGGAAATAACCGGTTTTGTCCACAATAATGAATGCGTGTGAAGCTTAGAGAAAGCACACATTATATGTGAATATGAAGCAAGAAAAAGGATGAGACACACAGTGAAATCAACTGGGCAAAGAAAGGAGATGTTTTGTTCCATTAGAAGTATGGAATTGTGTTGACTGTAATACTCCATTGAGAAAACAGAGTTTCAGTCTGAAAATCTAAATAGGAAAAGGGCTACGCATTTTTCTCCCCTTTATTTTTTTTTTAAATTTCAGTTCTCTGTTCTGGCCAGTGATGCATGCACATCATGCACGACTCTGCTTTTCTGAAGTTCTCTTATTAGATCTACAAGACCATCGACACAGAAAAGATGGTGCTCACCCCTTTTTCTGCAGGCGATAAAGCGAAGCTAGCTCTCAGTAGGTTCCTCCATTTATCCTACAATTCGAAACAAGTTGTCAGCATAACCCCCTTTGTAAAGGCTAAAAGCTAATCCCCGTAATTATCATTTCCCAATTTCAATACATCATATCAAAATTCATGTGAACATGTGTAGGTTTCACAGTCTGATCTTTGTTGTTCATCCATTCTATGTACATACCTTGAGGTCAACTGAGGTTCGGTATGAATAGGACGCAAAGGCAAGCCGCTTGATCTCAGACCACCTTCCAGCTCCATACCTAGATACACCATCAACTAGCTTCATAACCTCACTGAGAGTCCAAGCTCGATGATGCTTCCTTCTCATTCCACCTTTTGCCGTGGGCACAGTTGCAATGTTATCATCTGAAGTATCTCCAGATGAATCCACATGTTTCAGCTCCACCCTTTGCTCCAGTTCAATTGTGTCTGCTACTGAGCATTGCTCATGTTTTACTGGTTCACCAATAAGCTTGATACAGAAAAACCTTCCCATCAGTATGAATACATCATCATCGGTTTAGAGATAAAAAGATAGAAATTAGCAATAATATTTCTCTTGAGAAATGAGACATCCACACATCCTACAAAGAAGTACTATTGTGAGAATGTAAATGTACTGGATCAACGATAACCCGTCTTAGAGCTAGTGACTAAGACCTGAGTGAGGTCCAGTTCTGCACAATCAATTCAATATAAGAACCTATTCCTCATTCATACCCGTTTCTAAAAAAAAAAAATCTCCGACCTATTCTCACACATACATTTTTTTTTACCACTGTTTCAAATTTCAAATTATTTTTTACAATTGATGAGTTATCCCCAGTCATCAGAACTCTTCAAGAAACAAGAAAAAAACATATCAGCCACTTTTCTACTTCTATCCCCTACAAAGATTGCTGCAGTCTACATTATACCTCAGTCTCATCATCTTCTAGGCTGTTCAATAACATGATTCAATGCTTAACACTGAAATTTTCCATGTTATGACTGTTTAAACTCATGGAATATTGGGCTGAAATTTTTGGTCAGTCTCTGCCAATGTATTGTTGAACACTGAAGGCACTTTTAAGTTCTGATCTTTTAAAGTACTGTTACAAATTTGCACCAGTTTTATTAGCCTGACAATGACTTTTACCCTTAACAAGTTAAATCTTCAGTACTAAAAATTCAGCACAATAATTTTCATTAGCAAAATTTCAGTTGTATCATTGACTCCCTTCTCTTGATTATTTTCAGTTATATCAAATCTTGAAGGAATCCTTCTCTTGCCTGCCAGATCAATGACATGTTTCTAAAATTAACAACATTATGCTTAAGGAGATTAAGTTGTATAAATCATCAGTAGCCATGGTACACTAAAATAGGCCAAAGGCAGAGACCTATTTCAAGACTACCAACAGGCATATCATGATCATTTTCAGTAAATGTGAGAGCAAATAAATAATGGTCTATATTAGAAATTTTGCATATATCTTTTATTCATTGGGAAGTCTAGGAGCATTGGCCCAAAAAAAGAGAGCTTTTAATATACCTCTTCATTTAGCCTATCAAAAAAAAATTAGCCCAAGAAAAAAGTAGAGCACCAGCATGACTAGGGACTAATAAAACAGTACACCCACCATACCACCAAGAAAATTCTACTAGATAAAACATGACAATGTCCTATCCAAATACCAATATATTCAATAAATAAATGAAAAGAGGTATCTACTGGAATAACCAAAGATGAACATGTTATTAAATGACATATGGTGCCTCACCGGCAGCTGAAGCCGCTTAGGAGCAGGTCTGGATTGCAAAACTTTGTTCCCACCTTCATTATCCGTTCGAGAACTACGCACACCAAGGGCCTTCTTGACTAGCTTAGCTGCCATGCCCATGCTATTGGTGTTGAATTTCTGACAATTGCAATTCAAACACATCAATATTTGCATCACATGAATAATCTCCAGCAATGCCTCTCTTTTACTTATCAAAACAGGAGCACCATAAACTAATCTGATAAATATGAAAATCATTTCATACATTAAGAAACTAATGACATTTTGTTTCCAAGTTCCAAGAAATGGTCAATCAATAAAAAAAAATTCAGCCTTGACTAAAGGGAATATTTCGCTCACTGTTTTGCAAAATACTTATATTAGATGCTATTGCATTTGTATTGAATTTAAATATGATCATCTGAAGAACATATTCAGAAGAGACAGCATAAACAAATCAAACTTTCGGTTGGAGTCACAAAAAGAAATCAGATGCACAAAAATTTACAAATTTAGGTGGAGTCCTAAAAATTTACTTTCACAAGTATAGCAGGAAGACATGGCATAGGTGCTTAACAATGCAACTTATATTACATATAGGGATGCATGGCCAATGAATCAAGCTAAGAAATCAACATGCAAAATATATAGCTCGTAAATAATAAATTCAGTCCTCATTTAGGCCAAGGGGGCCATGCTAATGTGATCCCTTGACCCAGAGAGGTTGGAAATGCCCTAGACATTCAGGGACATCAGTGGAATGTGTGTGTTCCAGCAAGCAGCCTCTCAAAGTTAACAGGTTTTTACAGAAACACAAACATAAAACAAGAATTGTTCTCAATGATAAATGAAAATGAAAATATTGTACCTACGAAGTTGGTTTTTAGAGTTTTCAGGGAATTGTTCAATTCTATACGCTTTTGGCTTTTTAAGGATATACCTCATGTGTGCATGAGCTCGCTATAGGCCCTATACCCTCTTTTTTCTGTCAATAATAAATCTTATCTATCAAGAAGAAACAATGGTTTCGCATACCATAAGAGCCATAAAGTTTTTCCTCGGGCGGCTTCTCCGGACCCTAAAAACATAAGGAACCTGAACCCCAGATCCTCCAAGAGAATCAAGCCTGGTGACAACCGTTTTCCCCTCAGAACAGACATTTCGAACAGGTCTGGCTTGAGATTTTGGAGATGACTGACCATGTACAGAATTTTTAACTGATGATGTTAACCTTCCACCATATTCTCTGGAATCAGCTTCTGAAAGTTCTTCAATATATCGCTTTGTAGGCTTTCGAATTCTTTTGCCAGCAATCTGTTCCGTGTGAAGATCATCACTTCCACAATCATATTCTACACTAGAGTTTCTCAATCTCTTACCAGAAAGAATCTGATGAGCTTCCCCTCGGTTATTGCGGCTAGTAGGTGAATCTCTGCAGTTATCATTTTTTGCCCCAACTACTGTATCTTCGATTAAAGTACCATCCACACTCTTACAGCATTCTTCTTTAACTTTCTTCATCGATTTGTTGTCTTTGAATATGAATGTTGTGGTTGAGACATCACAAGAATTAGTCAATCCCATGGCAATTCTCCTCTTAAGCCACTGCTTGTCCTTGACAGATGTTTCTCGCCCAAATGTTGCTTTAAAAGTTTCATGTAGTTCTCTAATTGATAGATTGTCCAAGCATATTTCCCCTTTCAGCTTAGTAAAATCAGGCTTCAGACTAGTACAGACAGCCGAAGCTGATGATCCACTGTCCATTGGTCCACCTGGAGGGTTTGAGCATTCCCCGACACTGCCAGATTGATCAATGTGAGTGTCATTTGAACTTGGCACTGAAGAAGGAACAATTTCCTGCAAGGGAATTTTAGATTGGAGCTTCTTGTCAATAGCAGGCAATTTATCATGCTCATCAGAATACTGGCTGTCTACATTCATATAAGCAGAAGAATGATCAGGAGATCCATAGGCTAAGCGGAGCCTCTCTTCCTGGTTAACCTTTTGCAACATCTCCCCGATATACTACAAGATAGTTTAGGCCGAAAACGATCCAAGACAATTAATAGCTGGGTAAACCGAATGCATATTTATGGAAATACAAACAGAAAGAAACCAAAAACTAGGTGCAGAAGTCAGCACAATACAAGGGCAAGATAGTCAAATCAAACAATTAAGACAGATGTCTAATATAAAATATACAAGAGTAATAAATTGCAAATAAAACATTGAGCATCACAGTTGAAGTTCCTATGTACAATTGATAACAAGATATCAGGTCTACAGTGGCAGGTATTACACACCTGTGTACTTTTTTCTGAGTAGGAAGAAAGTGATGCAGATAAGCATGCTCGGTGTCTCTGCTACAGTGATGAAATATGATAAGATGAAAAATCAACTATGTTTAGTTTTTTTAATCTATGTAACTAGAGATGGGCAAGCAATCATGTCCAGCACAAAATGGAACTCCCACATGACGGCCTCAGAACAAGTCAAACATGACAAAGGTGTCAGTGCCAACACTGCAACACAGGCATGTCAAGGAAAAATTGATCCTGCTAACAACTTCCATAAATTGTCCAACTCTTCTCTAACAGTTGACATTTTTTTGGTACATGGAATAAAACCTAGGAACTGCCCAATCCCAGCCTCACCCCTTGCCACCTAAGCCAGACCTCATTAGCATAAGTTATCTAACAGTTACATGATTGATTCCCTGTAAGTTCAAATTTATACCGATATTTCTAGTCCCACAACTACACAATTTCCTCAACAAACAAAGCCAGCCATTTTGCAAATCAGAGTGCTTTAGCACACAGCTTAACTCAAGAGCAATGTGCACGTTTGTAAGCGTATGCATCCACAGTTACAAATGGGGTTTCTATTCAAAGTGATGCAACAATCTAGATATCTGAACTAGTTGCCTGGTTGAGGTCATCATGTATGAGTGGTAACACAGAAAAAGATTGAATCTTATGATTATTACATGTGAGTCTTAATTTTAAAATAGTATTAGACAATTCTATTCTACATCCAAATACAAGTGAAGATGTTTCACGTTCACAATGATCAATCTGGATGAAGTTTGTGGTTAGTCCATTCAAAACATGATTAGATCAGTTTGAGTGGTTCAGATGAACATAAAGTCCTATCAGTTGATGTTGAGGTGTTGTGTGCACATGTGAAAATGTAGTGGTGTGTACAAACATGAATGTGTATGTACATTAAAGGTGTGTGTGACATAGATTTCATTGTCACAAAAAATTACGACTAAGCATTTTTTAAATTAAAGGAACAAAAGAACACAAAAGAAATTGCATAGATTACATAAATAATGGGCATTTGCTAATGCAAAAGAAGCAAAAAGACAGGATCACAAGATGAGATATCAGATGGCCAGATGGCCATACTTACACCAATTCAAGATATTAATCTCAAGTACTGTACTAACGATAGTAGTAGTAGAAGTAAAACAGCACAAATCACTTGCACATTGAAACAAAAAGGGAATATCTATCTTAGGGAGCATAACCAATACCTCAAGCCGTGCACTTAATTTTTCTGCATCTATTTCTGTGTTCACTGATTGCAACATACCTGGCAAGTATAGCTCATTCAGACATATATACATTCATAGGAACCAACAAAATGTGTTAAAACTTGAATGTGTCGGAGAAAAGATTAGATGATTTAGGAAATTGATGTAGAAAGATCCAGGCAGTGAATGAGCCACCAATGAGTTGAATAAAGGCATACCAAGAAAATATTCACTTGCAAACAGCTAAAGCTTGGATAAATTTTTTTTCATAAAATTAAAGCATACAATTCTCTCAAAAGAGAAGCTCTACAAGAAAGGAATAAAAGGAATAAAAATCCAGTATCTTAGATGTTGATGAGACAAGCAGGGAAGGGTAATGGACTTTCAGAAGGTAAGAGAAAGCCATACCAAGAAAGCATAAGCTTAAACAGTGATTATGACATAAAAAGCCTTCTATTAATACGCATAAAAATTTTATGCAAAAAAGAAAATTTACAAAAGAGGATGCAAATAAAGTCAAGAGTTTATAGAAACTAAGCTCATATGCTATATAATAGCTTAGATTATAATGGAACACAAAATACCATGGAGATTGGAAAGTGGAATCCGTCTTTTCATGATTCGAAAGTATTTGCAAGTTGAGACAATAAAGGAAATTCAAGCTTGAATGAGAAACAATGAAGCTGTAAATGGAGCAAAACAACTTCACCAGAGCATCCCAAACTAGATCATGATATAGCTTCTATCCATTATCACACAGTAATACTTGCCCACAGTCAGAAAAAGGTACATAATTTCTATCAATTTTATATTGCAGACAAAATGCCCCCTATTTACAGTTAAGATGATGACAATGATGATATGGTGAGATAAAACTTAAAGCACATTACAGACCTTGTGAACATTCTAAATGAGGATTCCCAGAGGGGAAGTCTTCTTTGGAAGTGCATTCTACAGTCTGCCCAGTGTCGGCAACAAAAGGCATTTCAATTTTAAACTCTTCGAGCAAGTCCTCAACCTCCATAACTTCATCATCTGTCGCAGGCACTAATCTCCCATCACCATCAACCTGGATGGTAGATAAAGCATCACAACTCCCAGTAAACACATGCATTTAAGATAGCAAATGAGATTAAAAAATTAATAATTACTTGAGAATAAACTAGACATAACTTTCAGCATAAAATTTACTTAAGAGCAGCTTGAAATTAAGAAACTCCCTTCATGCTTTTTTTTTTTTAATATAAGCATTAAGAAGTTCTCTTCATGTTTGCTTCATTGCTGGTTACCCAAAAAAAGAGAAAAAAAATAGAGTTGGCTTCAGATAACTAGAATTCCTTGATTTTTTTTTTGTCTTTGTCTAAGTTTAATGGGTGAAATTAATCTGAGTGGTTAAGTACAGAGACCTGCTGCAATCTCCCATCCACCCCAGACAGCATACTTATGATTACCCACCAATCTTGCCTGAATCCCATCTTTGAGAATTCAAGTAAATGAACAAGACAACAAGAAGCACATAACAAACCAGGCAAAGCATGAGAAATGGGAGAGGAATGAGTGTTAATTAATAATAACATTGTCAATGGAACTTACACCAATTGATTTCACATGACTCACATTGGATACTTCTAGCACTAAAATTTCTTAAGCCACTGAAAAGGAGGCCAAAATCATACAAAATGGGAAAAAGAAAAAGGGGAGAGCCTACATCCTTTAGCATTAGAGCAAAATTGAGCAGTGACATAGCTCAAGCTCTCTAAGAGAATTGGGGACAAGCAAGATGGTTGCTATTGAGTCAGCTTCATCATTCAAAAATACTGTTTAAACAGGTGGTCAAATTAGTAAGCTGTTCGACAGAGGAAGTTAAACAAGAAAACTCCAATGTGCATTGGGGACCATTAAATGAAATAAAGAAGAATAAATACACTTCTGCACTTATGCCATTGCAAATGCATTATAGAGAAAACACCAAACCAATGTGGCCCTATCTATAGAATAGTTATGAGTTTAATCATGTATTATTTTCTTTATTAAATTTCAAATTTATGCAAGATACCAGTTGCTTGAATGATCCACTTTTAATCACTCCCAGTGTAATTTTACACTGCATATTAGATGATCCTAATGAATGAAAGACATCCTCAATTTCTCTTCTCTAACCAGAAACCACAATATTATTATATATTAAAAAAAAAAAGATATTTATAAAGGGTAAAGGTCATACATCAACACATATCAGTCATGATCACCACAAAAAGGAAATTAAAGAATGAAGGAGAAAACCCCCTTCGCATTCTTACCTTGATTAAGACCACTTAAGAATTAATGCAACCAAAGGTATAATATACATATATGTCCACTCCAAATAATAGTTAAACTTCATAATAGAACTTACCCTACCTACACAGACACTACTCTCATTTGCTTTTGGTGTCCATATAGCTTTTAGCATTCTCAACTTAGCAGTCTTCAGTCATGAAAATCAGTGACACAGAGAATTCTTACAGATAATTTCAGAGCATGGCAAGCTTCCATTTGACTCAAGTAATTGCCGTGTGTCCTTTATCAGAAGCTGCTAAGTGTTCTTATTACTCTCTCACTTAGCCTCCTGAACAACAGTTCTCATAGCTAGATTAAACAAACAAGTGATCTATTCTCAACCATGAATTGATTTTTTGGTAGGCAAAGGTAGAATATACTAATAGCACCTAACAAAAGGGCATGCAAAGGTATATACAAGGATGCCAAACGGCCAAACAAAGCTAAGGGATTACATAAAAAACAACTTCCCTACCTCACTTAGAGCTTGACCAATCGAAGAAGTCCAATGTGAACAAAGAGCTATCTCACCAATATACATTCTAACCCACTCCCAAAATATGTACATGAAGGTTTGCTTGATTGCTTGGTTCTCTTAATGTTTCTTTCAAAAGCTCTCCTATTTCTTTCTTTTCAAATGGTTCAAAATAAAAACAAGGGAGCTACTCTCCAAGCTTTTTTTTTCCTTGTCTCCCCAATGAAGGATCCATATCAACCTAAAAGGGTCTCTCTCACAGTGTAGTGCATCACCCATTCTATACCAAAAAGAGCATAAACAATATGCCACAGCATGACTGCAATGAAGGAATATGATCAACTGTTTCTTCATCGCCTTTGCACAAATAGCATCTATTCACCCCTTCTTTTAAGTTGGTCCAACGTCAAAATCCTCCCCCATGAATTGATGATGAATACTCAAAAGCTCAAGTAGCTGCTAGATGTGTTGTACATATTGCTGGTTAGTTTACTCAGTTGCATCCCATGTTTGCCATTGTTAAGCCCCTTTTTAAATTGATTATGTGAAAATAAGTGGCCACTCTATTGTGACATGTGATCCTCAAGGGCTGGACATTCCCAGCCACTCAAAACCATCAGCTTACACAGCAGCCTGCTTGGGGCCCATTATATGCATCTTAACTTTGCTCAAGTGAAGTTTCACCTTGCCTATTCTAACCATAAAACAAGGCAATCAAAATCATGTATGAGGGCGGCACAGGGCAATTTTGCACAAACTGGCCAACTTTGCCCACCTTGACAATTAAGTGTTCTTATTACACTTCCTCTTCCCACAGTCTCAGCTAAACCAAAGGTCACATTAATTGTTTTTGGGCAGAGCAATTGATCATTCCGATTCTCAGTACTGAATACACCTTAAAGATATTAATCAAGGACAATTAAGTGTCCTACTACAGATCTCCCTTTCAGCAAGTTCATGTCCATATCGATTTATTATGCAAAGCAAGATAATTGATTACCCTGTTTCCAATTAGTTACTCATGCGAGCTATAACACTAAATGATTGGTTATTCTCCGAAGGCTTTGGTTAATAGTTAAGCAGCTATTTCTTTCAAATACTTTAAAACCAGTCCAACTAATCATTCCCCTACCTGTTTAGTACAATAATTATTCAACCAAAATTACTTATAAAAATAATTATTATTCAACCAAAATTCCTCTCCCCCTTTTATTAATATTTTCAGGGTTGTTAATTTGCTCTCCCAATTTGACACTCTACAACATCAAGCAAAAAGAACAACGCATATCTTTAGAAAGATCTAGAATCCTCCTCACCAACAGAAAAATTAAAGTGGATTATAATGCAAATAAATTTCTTCAACATTTATAAAGTCAATATGCAGTGCAACGAGTTCCCGTCAAAAGGGCCCCAACTGTTGCATAGATTTTTTATATGGCAAAACCTTTTCAAGGTAGGATAATGCTTTGATAATTCATTCATTGAGCTATTTTCATTTTAGTCTGGAAATGACTAATAGAAATTAATCCACAATACCACAACCAGATTGCAGAGAATGCTCATGAATTTTTTTTATGGGTAAAGCATGAGAATATTATAAAAAAGAAACGTCATCGGTGAGCCCTAAACTACACAGGAAGTGTACAATGGATGCCTAAAGGCGCCACCAAAAGAATAGAGGGGCAACAAAACAACAGCCTCCTTAATAAGAGCCCAACCAGTCAACAAATTATACTAAGGAAGAAATGGTCATGCTCATAATCTATAGTCATATTTAGTGAAATAGCAAAACAAAAAATGCAAGAACTGAGTCACTTACTAGAGTCGCTTACTAGTTAGAACTAAAAAGGAAGAATGTGACTTCCTCAATTACATATTTCAATTCATTTAAGAGGCTATTTGGGACACCCAAAACTCAACTCATCTAAAGAGAATAAACAACAATTTAATTCATTGACCATGGTAAAACTGTGACAAACATGGTGACTCAGCTCCCACCCAAAAAATATTCTTAATTTTGCATAAAATAACACTTCTTTAAAGTGGTATTAAATTGAATAATTTGAACTAGATAGCAAGGGTCTTATGAAGCCAAACCTCATCCTCATCCAAAAACTGCCAAACCACCACTAGAATACTTACCAGTCACGGTTTCCATACCAGCACACTCCCTATCTCAGAAATTTCATATCCAGAAGGTCCCAATTTTGTTTCCCAAACAATAGCCATTGAAAAAAATTAATATTAAATGTTTTAAATGCTTACCCGAACGAGCTTATACACAACCGGGTCAGCAATCTGCTTCGACTGAGTTGGTTCAGGGCCACTTTTCTCAACCACACAGTCCTCAAACTTGGCTTCATCATTCCCCTCAACTCCAACCACTGTTTCCATGTAAAATCCACCACATGCAACTCAAATACACAAACTGAAAATCCAAAAAAAATTCACAAAGAAAGTTAATTTTTCTAATTCTTTTCAAAATTCAAACTTTAAACATGCATTACTGCTCCCATGCCCCACCTTCCAAAACCCCTAAACCCCCGGTTCGATTCTCGACAAAAAAACATAGAGTAAAAGCAGTACAAATAATAAAAATAAATATTAAAAAAAATTATTACGTCCTTCGCTATTTTACCTAATTTAAACCAAACAGTCGCACTAGACCTCACTCAAGCGCACCTCCTGTTCTCACACTTTCCAAGCAATCACACCTAACTCTCAATTTCCATTTTCTTTCCTTTTCTTTCATTTTCCTACATTTTCTCGGCAACCAAACAGAACAAGACAAACAAAATTAAGAGCTAGAACCCTCCGAATTCACCAAGAAAACACGCATTTCGAGAGAAAATAAAATCACATGAAATTTGTGAGAGTTCTAGGGTCCTCACCATAGGAGTACTTCGCGAATGATCGCCGCGTGGACTCCGAAAAATCAATGGATGGCAACGGATTCGAATCGACAGGGATTTGAGACTGAGTCCGAAGAGGCAGAGACTGAGTTGCAGAGCGAGTTTTCGGATAGACAGGAAGAGAGAGATTTGAGAAGAAACTTCTGAGAGAAGAAATGAAAATCTTGGGAATAAATCGATCTATTTCTATTTTTATTTGTTTTTTATTTTCTTTTTTTATTTTTTATTTTTTTGCTTTTTCTAAGTACTGCCTCGCTTTTCTAGTACGCTGTGTTTACCTCTTACAGTTTCGGATTCGAATCTCTTTATTAAGTGGAGTTGAGAAGGAGGCTTGGAGTCCGGGTGGTTTTCCAGTGCACCGCGGGTCGTGGTGTTTCGTGCACCTTAGGTTGAGACCGTATGTTTAAATCATCTGTGGTGTGGTAGGTTGCAACCACTGGAATTTGCAAAATACCAATGAAACAATGCCACGTGGCTTTGAGAGCGAATATATTTTTGTCTAAGTTTAATCCACTTTACCTCCTTAATCTTTCACGTTTTTAATATTTCCCCTCATCGAATTTAAAATTGAACAAATTGTCTTCAAAGTTTTTTAAATACTAATATTATATTTTTTTATTAGACGATATTAATTTTAATTAATAAAAATATCGCATGCTATACATATGACCAATTCGTTATTCTTTGTAGAACTTTAATATTTTTAATTATCCAATCACATATACATATGGTATTTCCATCAATTTAAACTAAAATATATTAAATTTTTTATTATTATTATTATTTTATTTTGTTAAAACTTAAAATCTTATAATGATTAATGAACTTGATTTTTATTTTTATCATTTTATTTAAATAAATACAATTTAGTTGGGAAATATATTTTATTTTCAATAAATTCAAATAAAATTTACTTTAATTTCTAAAAGGGGTTTACGAGGTAAATATACATAATTTTATTTTATATTGATTTTTACATTTAATGAAAAAATTTATAAAATTCAAATTAAATTAAAAAAATTAGGATGTGAGTCATATGATTTATTTGGATCATTTTATTGCTTATTTTTTATTTAACATAAAACTTTAATAACACTGAAAATAAACTTTGAAATTATAATTTTTATCCAATGGGGTGGGTTTTTTCGGGTACCCGCCCCTAATAGGATGGGGTTAAAATTTATTAAACGGGTTTGGGACAAGTATGAGATTTTTTTTTAAACCCGGGGCGAGTTCGGGTATTGTCCTATCCTACCCCGCCCCGTTTACATATAAAATTAAATTTAATTTAAAATTTTATTTTACTATTTTTAATATATAGATAATAATAAATTTTTTTAATAAAATAAGTTATAAAAAATATAATAATTTTATTATTTATAAAATATATTTATTTTAATATAATTAAAATTTTTTAAAGTAATTTAAAAAAAAAAAAACTAAATGGGACAGGGCAGGGATAAAAATTGGTTTTGCTAAATAGGGTGGGGTTGGGATAGGGGCGACCCGTCCCAAACCTACCCTTTTACCATTCCAACTTTTGTGGGCACTCTGGTGATAAACTGGTCGGGTAGGCAACCCAAACCAAGTATGACCCGACCCGAGTAGTCCAATTTGATCGAAGTCTAGGCAATAATTCACAAGAAATATAGAAAAATATATATATTTTTGTTAATTTTCATTTTTATTTTTAAAAAGTATAGAAAAAAATATTATTAAAATTTGGAATTTAGATTTACATTATATAATATGAATGAGATAATGTTTGTGGAGAGACGTGTAGTACCTTCCAATAATGGTGTAGGGGGGTCACGTGCTGATCTGTTGACCAAATGGTACAACTTTAAGGAGCCTATGAGATCACGACAAGCCTAACGGGCCTGCCCCACGTTACCCATGAAATGGGACAGTCGTATATAACAATTAATAATAATTGAAAATTGATGAAACATTTTCATTTTTAGTTTTTTTTTTTTGAACCTTTTTATTGTGTTTGATTCTCCAAAGCAATAAGAGAAAAAAAATATATAAAAATTGATTTCTCTTATTTAATTTTATTATAAGAAATACGAAAAAAATAAATTATAGTTAATATTAATTAAAATTTTACATATTTCTAAATTATTTAAAATATATAAAAAAAATTATCTGCATTTTTTTCTTAGTTAATTTTTTCATATTTTTAAAATAAGTAAAATAAATTTAAAATAATACAAAATATTAAATATAAGTAAAATATATAAAAAATATTTTATTCACTTTACATTTATTTTTTATTTTCTTTTAATTTTAATTAAAAATAATATATTAAAAAGTGCATTTTGAGTATAAATTTAAAAATCATAGTTTCGAAATTGGGTCTCAATTTGTATGGTATTTTCTAAATGTAATTAAAAAATTAATAAAAAATAATAAATAAATAAAAAGAAAGAGATGAGGGTTTATTTTCAAACTCCTCGCTTTCTCTTCACATGGGGCACTACATTACGACGTCGTTTAAGGTACCTTCTGGGTTTCTCCCCTTGTTTTTCTCGCCTTTGGTTTTGCCTCTTTCTGTATTTGTTTGGCTCACAGGTAGAAAAATGGGTTATTTTTTTGTGTGAATTTGATTTCAATTTTCACGTGGAATAGATTTGATTTGATTGTTTCATCCTTCTCTTTTCAACAGTCTTCTGGAATATATGTTTGGTTTTTTTTTTTTTTTTTTTCTGTCTTTGAAGTTAATGTCATGAAATTTATGCGGAAATTGTTCTAATGATCGATGCTGTAAGTGGGTCTATTGAGAAATTTGCTGTTACGTTTGATGCATATCTCTTTCATTGGTTAATCTTCTTCTTCCCACAACCCCAGATTCTTTTGGTTTTCCTTTTCCTGAACTGCTAGTTATTTGAACCGTAAAATGGATTTGGGGAAGAAGCATTTTCCCAAATAAACAAAAGGGGATAGGTGAAATTTATTGAAAACAAGGGTAGGGTTGGCTGGGTTGGTGTGTTGTGATCATTCCTTGCGTCTCTCTGGGAGAATTTGTTTCGTGCGAAACGGTACTACTCATTTCGGGTATGTTTGGTTCTTGGAATGTTCGTGGGAAAATGCTAGGGTAAGAAAATAGAGAGGAAAAGAAGGGGAAGAAAAATAAAAAAATAAATTTAAAGTTAATAAATTAATTATATATACTATTTTAAACTTATTTAAGATGAAATAATTTAAAAATATAAAAGTTTTTTTATTAGTTTTAATTATAGTTGACTTTTTTTTTGTAATTTTAAAGGTAAAATCAAACTTAAAAAAAATAATTTTTCTTAGTACTTTTATTATTTCTTTACTACTTTATGGAACCAAACATAGCCTTCGAGATGCATGACTCTTAATTTATCAAGGTTTGTAATGTGAGTATGAAGTTGTTTGGTTTGGTTCAAAGAGATGAGAGTAATGCCTTCTCCATTAGCATTTTTCATTATGAGTTTCCAAGAGGGTGAAGGGGGATTCCATATTTTGTTCCATGTCAACTATCCAGGGGGGGTGAAGGAAATAATTGCCCGAGGACAATAAGGTACTTATAGCTGTAGCGTGCTTCTTTCCGTGAATATGAAAGCAAGCTAATCAATTTTGTGTTTCCAAGATAGGTGTCTTGGTATGTTTTTGGAAGAGACTGCTTTGATGAGGATTGATAAGATTACTATATTTGGGTATTGAGATGATTATGGAGTACAACCCACCCAGGTGATAAAGTAGGTGATCTTGCTACCAAGATTTGTTTATAGACTTAATTTCCAAGCTTGAAAACAATGGGGTCTGTTTGGGAATTGGGAATGTTCTCAACCTGTTTTCTATATTTTCAAATATTTGTAAAAACTAATTTTTATTTGTAGTGCTTTATTTTCAATCATTTTCCTTATTTGTATGGAACCATTTTTTCAAAACAAACTCTCAAAAAACTGTTTTCCCAAATGTGTTTTCGAGTATGGAAAACAGTTTCCAAACAGGTTTTATGTTTTTTGTATTTTTTTAATTGACGTGTTTGTACTTTTTGTTGTGGGATGAGTGCTTTAAATCTGTTTTGAAAATTTCACACCCTTAATTGAGGCATATAGAGTAGAAATTATTTTTAAAAATTTTTAATTCATTTTTCTCCTGTTCCATGCAAAGAGGAAGGAACGTGACCATAGAGAAAAAAAAACACAGAAAGATATGAAGAATAAACTTGAACTGGAGCAAAGCCAACAAGGGATTCATGATTAGTGGATTAGTTAAACTAAGAAAGCAAAGGGCATGAGTGGCAAGAATCAAGGGCATGCTGACCCGAGCCCTACTTCTAGACCAGGGAAGAGCCCAGGAGAAGAAGGAATTGGAGACTAAACATGGATTCTTGATTAAAGCACTTGTGATTTTTTTTTTTCCTGATAGGCAGCAGAAATTATATTAACACTTTATCAGTGTCTAGCAAATGGGCACATTGAAGTACACAAGGGCATATACAAAGGGTGCCATAAGGCTTATACAAATAGCTGTAGTACACTCGTGGTCTATAACCACTCTTACTTTCCCAATTTCATTGAAAGAACTCAACTGTCTCGAAGTCTTGGTTGAAAGAACTAATGCCGACTTCTTACACCCTTCATGATGGTTAGCCTCCCCTTCTGAGCCCAAGCTGAGTGAACTCTAGTCCCTTGTCTTACTCACTTGATAACCTTAGCTGCAATCCCAACAGTTGTAGCTTGCTGCTCATATGTTGTGAGCAAGGTCTCCCTCATATTTGAGTTGTCGTTCTCCATTTTGTATCTGCATGTACCTTTATGTTTTTCCACAATTCTAGTTATTTACCTGACCCTTTCAGAAATTCACAGAAAAACAACTGCATTTTGTTTCATTTTTTGTTTTATTTCTGAAATATAACTGGAAATTTATGTGCAAAAATGCAAGTCTCTGGCTTTGGATTCCTCTTTGTGCAATAAAAATATCTGCTGACACTTAGAAATATAGCTGGAAATTTCCTTTTTGGCTCACCTACTGGCAAAAATGATCTATAATCTGTTCTGAGCCCTAAATAAGTGAATTATCAAATTTATGCAGCTTCCCAATAGCCTGGAGTTCCCAATAGTCTTCAAGAGAAAGTGTGTTATCATTTTTAAGTAATATTTGAACCAGTCCAACATCATTTTTTTTTCACTTCCTTGATTTGACAACTGCCAGGCATTCATTTATTAAACAAAAAAAAATGTTTGAATAATATTTCTTGAAAATGCAAAAGTTAATGTTTTTTAGTAAATGCTGCCTGTTTAACATAAATACCATGATATTAGTATTTTAACTTTCTTAATTTTCAATTTATTTTATAAATAATAAAACTCATAAATTATTTTCTTTTCATATTTTGTGTTGCATGCTCATTTGCATGCATCTGGCAGCTACTTCCATAATAAACTCTCTCTCTTCTCAAACCTTCCTCTCAATCTACTCTCTCTCTGCTCTCAGGTATGCCATTGTTAAAACTATCTTCTGAAAAAATAATTATTGTCAATCCTTGAAAAGTTTGAGTTTCTTCAAAAAAAAATTCTTATAGCTTCGGGTTTTAATTAGGGTTTCTGAATTGGGACTAGGTCATCAGTTGCTGTTTTCTTTTAGTGCTAGGTATTTTTCTTAGGGTTTCTGAAATTGGATTTTGGGATTTAATTAGAAATTGGTTTTTTACAACTCAGGGTTTTGATTTAGAGGTGAACTGAGGAACTGCCAACTTAATTAGGGATTCATTTAAAGACCCACTTGAAACTAGGGAACTGCTGTCAAGTGTGCAACAGGAATTCTTAGGATTGGATTTGATTTGATTTAGGGCTATAATATCCTGTGTACCAGTCACTTGTGTTCATGACTTATTCAGATTTTGATGCATATGGTCAAATATGCTAAATGCCATATAGTCTTAAACTTTTTAGTTTATACTTAGTGTATATGCATTTGATTGGTGGTTTTTCTGTTATGTTCTGTGAAAAATACACAATTGCTTGTCCCTGTTAATGAATTCCAGCCATTACTCTATTAAGCCAACAATGAATGTTTTATGAGCCTTCTTCCAGTTACTGGCCAATTATCATATTTGTATATATTTATTTTTGTTTTTTCTTGGATATCTGTTCAGAATCTTGCAACCTAATAGTAAGAGATGGAGATCTTACTCTTGAGTAGAAAAGAATGGAACAAAAAACTTGAAAATCTACATGCACAGGCACAATATGCACTATTTCCTATTCCTTTGTCTCAAATCCGTTGTTGTCATATTCCATAGGAACATCGAGTATATGGCATACACATTTTGATACATCTTTGTTGTGTGTTCTACTTGACTTCTGCGGGGGCTGCTCCACTGGTTTTACTTTGGTCCGAAAGTTAGATGCTTGTCTTAGTTGTCTATATAATACTTAGGTTGCTTTATTACATATTTTTTGTTGTGTCATGGCATGATTATCTTCTTGTATTGCAGGTTTCTGCTCTATTTAGCCTTGTAGCAGTACTTTGACGACGTTGTTGTGAAAGAATGGTCTAGAAGACGGTGTATATGTTCTCATTTCTGCACATGGCAAGTTTTACAATGAAGATACATTGCTTCCAAAGGAATTTCTCTTTTTCTTCATCTGCTCTGGTCCCTGTACAGCTTCCATCTCGAATGTACAGCTTAGCTTTAATATTTCTTTATTTGTTATGCACCATTTCAAGTGCTCTTTTATGATGCATCTTGTTTTCTATGTATGAGATGCAATCTTTTATTATTATTATCATTATTATTATTATTATTATTATTATTATTATTTTTTGGGTTTATGGTTGGTGGGATTTGATTTGGATTGGGTGTTGTGGGGTGGGTTGGGTTGTGGTTTGTGTTTTATTATGGCTTGTTGTTTTGTATATGTTTGATGAGCACAAAGTGGGACTTTTATGCAATTACTTTGTATTTTGGATATGTTCTTGTCATATTATCTAATGCAAAATTCCTACTTCTTTCTTCCAGGACTTTTAGTATCCAAAGCAATGATCAACAGTTTACTTTTATTTGCAGGGAAACCCACTTTTGGTACATTTTACCTGATGAAGTGAAGAGTGCAACCCTCTTGAATCAATATTTGGACATTTTATCGCCGTGTGAGAAAGAAAATGTTCTTCGAATGCATGGAGACAATCTTAAAAAGAGTGCACTGCTAGCCCGTGCATTGGTTCGCACTACCATTGCAAGATGTATGTCCTTTCTTTTTCCCCTAAAATTTCTTGATTTTGTTTTGTTTTATTTTATTTTTCTGTTTATTTCTTACATTAGGGTTGCACTTAAGAAGAAAATTGCCTCTCTATTGGCAAATTAGATGTTATTAACATCTTATTTATATTTTATTGTAATCTGTGTGCATGGGTTATTCAGTATACCAAATCTTATTATGTTATAAAACATTGAAGTTGACATGCAAATGCATGTTTTCAAACGCCATTAGTTTTCCACTGTTAAGACTGTTCAATGTAAAAAAAAAATTGTGCGTCTATGAAATCAAAGGCTATTAAAATGTACATGCCTATTTTGTGGTGTTTTGGGACTTGAAACATTTTTGCACGAATGGCCATAAGAAAAAGAAAACTTAAAAGGAAGCTTTTATGCTTGAAAACCTGAGAATTTGTCATTGCTGCAAGCAATAGCCTAATAGGAAGTTAGGAATCAATGAGATTATTCCGTGGATTTGAAAAATGGCCCATGGGCTATTTATCGATGAGTAGTTCTAGTTCAATGGATTCCTACATTTGTTAAAAAAATAATATTCAAGCACTTTAAAAATGATATTTTTCAAGGATTCTAAAGCATTGTGTGTATAAAACCTGTTTGTCAACTCAGACTGTCTCATTTGTGCTTCTGTTCTCAATGATATTGGCACTGGTATACAATTTTAAAATCGGTTAATTGATTAATAGAATTGGTCCTTTTAAGAAATTTAAATAATTAATTTGACCATTGTCCACATCAAATATTGGATTACGTTTTGTGTTTTTATTATGAGAAATGTTATATAAGAAGATTTTCATGATAGAATTCATCTACTTCTTCTTTTATAGCCACTTCATTTTCTTTCATTTCAAATACAAAAAATGACCATAATGGTCTTATTGCACTTTATCCTATAAAAAGTGGAGTAAGGAGAAGCATTCTCCATTTGTGATTTTTCTTTGATATGTACAATTTTCCATGTTGGAAAAATTCACTTGACTCTTACCATAGACTCCATAGTCCATATCAAGCAGTGACATGGCTACATCGCTTTCTGATGTGGATCACTATTGGCTTTCTTGGTGTGGAGTTCTGGTGGATTGTACACTGTGACTCCTAACATAACTTGAGAAGAACTGAGACCTTTGTTGCAAATGCAGGAGGATGGGTCCTACAATTGTCCCTGCAGAACAGACTGGTTACTCCACCCTTCTCGAAAATCTCACTAAGATCAAGCTTAAGAGATAGAGAAACAGATACAGTACAAAAAGCTTTTGAATAAAAATGGCATGTGTGTAAATCATGATAAAATTCTTTTGAATCATTGAATGTTCTAAAGTACTGTCAACAATTCCATTATTAGGTTTCTTGTATGTTTTCTTTTCACTAGATACCATTTTGATTTATTTATGTGGAAAAGAAATGTTTGCTGAGGTTGAGTGATTACTTTATAACATTGTCTCTTGCTAGATCAGATTAATTCTCAAGTTAGTCCAACATCCTTGAAGTTTAGGAAAAACATCTACGGGAAGCCTGAGGTTAGTTTTCCTTTCTTGAACCGGGATGCCTCGTGGATTTTCAATATGTTCCTCATTAACTTTCTGTCTTTTTTCCTTCTCTTATATTTTCGAGTCTTAATATGTTCTCTGTTATAACTTCCCCCCCATATATGAACAGGTAGATTGGCAAAATCATTATGATCGGAACCCACCACCATTGCATTTCAACATCTCACACACTTCTTCTTTGATAGCCTGTGGAGTGACTCTGGATTCACCGGTACAACTCTAATCCTTCCATGTGTTGCATATTCATTTTCAGCTTATGTGGTGACTATATTGGGTTACCTGATTGGTATCTGTTTTAAGTTGTTGTTGCTGTTGATGAAACATCTACTAAAATGTTGGATTCCCTTTTCTAATTACAGATTGGTATTGATGTGGAGGAAAAGCAGCGGACTACAAAGAACAATATATTGTCGTTTGCTCGTCGGTACTTCTCCCCCCATGAAGTGGAATCCTTATCTGTTATTTCAGACCCTGAAATTCAGCGGCAGGAATTTTTAAAATTATGGACACTCAAGGTGAGGTTTTATTTTAAATAAATAAGACTTTTGGTTGTGGGTAGTTCATGTATTCATAAAGCTTGGGCTCAATGTTCCAAATATATATTTAGACTCAGAAGAAAATTTGACGCTACTTGAAAACCGAGGTACAATTATTTGATTAGAAATTAAGCCAATCTAACCTTAATCCATCAAAAAAAAAATCTTTATGAAGCCAATTTTCACTAGTAAAAATGTTCTATATCATCTTTCAATCAGATCATCCAAACAAATTTATCTGAGAATTTGAGTACTTGCTCATGCAATTTTTTATTTTTTTTTCTGATGAGAAACATTTCATTAGGCTTGAAGACATTTTAAATTTCTTTCTACCTTGATTGTTTTGCATTTTCTTCTCTCTTCTTTTCCTTCCCAGATTCTAAATTCTTGACTGCTCTTACAAAAATTCTTCATAAAAAATGATTACAGGTGAAGTTTATTAACTTTGTCTTCACAATTAGAAGTATTTTATTTCATGTGCATGTCAAGTGAAGGAGAGATTTGAAGCAATGCAAGATAGTAGCATATTCATAATGCCTCGTAAAATTGAGAACAATGAGCAATGCATAATTTTTCATGGTTGAGTGGCAAAATTAAAATATAGCATCCTTTTCATTGTTTGGAATAGTGTCTTTCTCAAGCCTTGTTTTACAAAGATGGTTTCACTTCCAGGAGGCATACGTCAAAGCATTGGGAAGGGGCTTCTCGGCTGCACCTTTCAAAAACTTCACTATCCGGTTTAGAGCCGCTACTAAAGGACACTTGCATCTTTCTGGGAATTCCAATTCCAAGGTATGCCACATGACCTCTTCTGACAAGAATTGAATTACAGAATATGCCATAACAACCCACAATACTATAATGTGATCTGTCATCTGCATGCTTTGTTATCACGATTTGGGGGATGAAATCCAATGAGACCCAAAGAACAAAGAAATTGTCAGTTCCAAAATATGAGTCAGGTAGATGATGGCTAATTTTAGATGAGCCCTCCTCTCATTCTTGGGTTACCGTCTCACACCACACCATCTTGCATAGTCAGGAGGTTTTTCCTTTCATATAAGATTTAAAACCCTTGATCTGGGCAATATCTAAACCAAAATGAGCTTCTAGTCCTCAAACAGTTCTCACTTATTATAAATGTGAACTTACAAACTCGAATTTCCTTCAAGCAAAACTTAAGGTCTTTTAAACCTGTTAGCCTCTAATGTATGGAAGATGCTGAATCTGGGGGGCATATAATTTTTCTGTCTTAACAATTTCAAACAGAAGTAGTAGCCAATGGTAGACAAAACCAATTGGTTCAAAATGTATGCTTGACCAATACGCATTCTCTATCTCATTCACTGTTTCAGAAGTGAACTTTTGTACATGGATGTGTCTTTTTTTTCCCATGCTCTCCATCCCAGAAAGGGTTATCGGCCCAATGTTTATTGCCTTAGTTTGCCAAATTTTTAGGTAGAGGTTATTGATTAGATTATAATTTGGCATAGATTCTGTAGTAGGATCCTAAATGCTCCCTTATTTGACCTTTTGGGTTAGAAATTCTTATTTTCAATTTACCTCTTGGTACCCGGGGATTAGGAGTGAGAATGAACGAGAATCAAAATCCTGATAAATCTAGGCCTTGGTACCAAAACTCAGCATTTTAATTGCTTCCCGCCTTTACAATTTCTTTCAGGCATCCGAAATAATCGTCGAATCATCAGATGACCCCAAGACCCTCACAAGCAATTGGCAGTTTGCACTCCTGGAATTAACCGGTTCTCATTATGCTGCCATTTGCAAGGAGAAGTATGATGACACGGTTGAAGGTTGAATTCTTTTAGCTTTAAAACATCTGTTAATATCAATTTTATTTTTTTTTGCATAATTTCTGAAACTCAGTATACACCATTGGATTGCAGGAAAAGGGGGTGTTCCGATGAAATTGACGGTGCGGAAGACCATTCCGTTTGTCGAAGATCAATGTATTTCTGGAAAGGATGCACTTGTTCTAGTTGGCGGATTGTAATATTATTGAACATCCTCCTTCCAATCCCACCCCAGAAAAAAAAAATGAAAAAGAAAAAACAGTTAATCAGCTATGCCATGCTATTCGATTTCTTATTAATGTGGTTCGAAAAATTGTTTGGATGAATGAACAGACAAGCTTTTGGGAAATAATAAAAACAATTAAAATAATTAATTAAAATTTTAAGATATTCCCATTATGTTCTCTTTGTTTCCACATATTTTAAAATACTTTCTTAAAATTTTACTTCTATTTATAAAACATTCTCCATTTTCTAAAACAATCCTCCAAAAATCAAATAAAAATAATTACAGTATACCCACAAAACATAATAACTCTTAAAGCCTCCAAAACAATTCATGATCAAACATATTTTAATTTTTAAAAACAAAAACAGATTTTCCCAACACAACCAAACTCAAAACATACTGTTTTTAACTTTATTTTCGTTAAAAGTAATTTTCATTTTATGTCTAAGATTTACATAATTTTCATTAGACTGTATATATTTAGAACAAAGCTACTACCAAATTACTCTTATTATCAAAATCAAATGTATTCATCAACTAAGGTCTGAAACACTTGTAAATACCAGAAAAATAATACTAGATCAGTCTGCGAAAATTGTAAAAACAGCCCTTAAAAACTCAACAAAATAAAAAATAAAAATAAAAGTAGGGGACAAAAACTTCAAATCCAACGCACCATCTATAAATGTCTCCTCTCTTGTTCCTTACTTTTCTAAATGAAAACTAGACCAAACATTATAGCCCTAATGTTCCAGATGGGGCCATATCTTTGCAGTCTTAAGCTGCTGCAACCTCGATATCTGCAGCCGGAATTGGTGGCCTAAGATACTCCTCTTCTTCCTTGGGGGTGTGGATGGTGACAAGATCAGGTAGAGGAGTTTTAGGGCCCTGCTTGCCCTTGGGATCCCAGTCAAGCATGATCTTCACCTTGATACCCAAAACACCCTGTGCCAATTAAGTTCACAAAAAAGTAAAAAAGGTGGGTCAAGTAATAGACAACTAAAACATTGAAATCAAAGCAGGTAAGGAACCATGCAATAGGAGATTTAGGTGACAGTAAGAGGACTACACTGTAAGCCCACCAACAATTAGTATGATAAAGATGGTAAAGAAAGATATGTAAATACTAATGATCTAGATGTTGATACAACTGTTTCTGACCTGTCTAAGGAGCACGTGCCTCACAGCCGAGTCGATATATTCTTTGACAGGCTGACCCGAGGATATCATGTATCCATCCTTAAACTTCATTGATTTAGCACGCTGAGCCCTGAGCTTGCCACTGACAATCACCTACAAATGTGGAAAATGAAATCAAATAAAATCCAATATTAAGCTTTATTCTCACTTCTAGAACAGAACTGGGCGATAGTAGCAATTGCAAGAAACAGTTTTAAACAAACCTCACATCCCTTTGCTCCACTCTCCATTACAAATCTCAAGACACCATAGCAAGCCCTAACAGAGCAAGGTCAACAAGTAAATCAGTACTAGTTTAAAACCGAAGTGCATGCCACATAAAAGTTGTTCATGTTGATAACATAGGAAGTATAGAACCACAATATATATATATATGAGAGGTCAAGCCTACATGTATTAACATGAAAGCAAGTGTTTCATTGGACAAATGGCATATAAATATTAAATGTTCCTGCTCTTCTTATCACTCTTGAATTGTCTTCCAACTTTGTTAACGAGATCTACATCTGTACCATGGGAGAGATGGAGAGAAATGATTTATTAACAACAATAATAGACTGCATATGAGAAGCACCATCCATCCATAAACCCCCTCTGGCTTCCAAAAACTATTTAGGCTAAGCATTGATGAGGAACCTTTTTACTTCAGAATTATGGGCAAAGGTAGGAATATAGTCAATGCCAACTACAAGAAATGTTCATGTGGAACGTTGCTTTACCAAAACAAAGAATTTCAATTAAACAATTTTGCAAATCCCCATCCAGTCAAAGTGAAACATTCCGCATCAAAATTGGTGAAGCAATCTAATAAGGAAATAAACAAGTTAGAGAACTACAATAAGATGGATTACAGGTCCCACAAGTAAAAGCTTACTTCTATATTTTGCATACAGCAAATTGTTTGAAGTTTTTTTTTTTTTTTGATAGCTAAAAAAGGCTTGCATTAGAAACACCTAAAGCAAATTGTAGGAAGGTTAACAAAACTCCAACCACCATATAAAAGTCCAAGGAGCCTAACAAATTCCAAGTATTTGATGTAAGCAGTGAAAGGGACCCTCTTTTACCCATAATTATGGGGAAAGGGAGGGGTATAGTCAATGCTAACTACAGCAAATATTCACATGGAATGGTGCTTAACAAAATAAAGGCTTTTCCAATTAAAAAAAAAAGGGTTCTGTAATTCACCATTCAATTAATCATTTCTTAGGAAAACTGGTGTAGGCTGCGTAGCAATTTAATAAAGACATAAACTGGTAGGTGAACCATAAAAAAATAGTTTACATCTATCTCCCTACAAGCTAAGCAAAGAACAAAGGTTAAAGAAAGCCTTAGGTGCTTCTCAATCTTGACTAACAAAGTCCAGATAAATGTTTAAACAGCCAAAACACCAAATGAAACAATACTGAGCATATAGACAGGCGATCTTCGTAAACACATTAAATATAAACATAGATATGATACGACAATAAATTTAAATATATCAGCATACTACAAACTGTAAATTCCATAACCATGTAAGATACACTGTATTATGAAAATATGACAATAAAATTGGAAACGTTGATACCCACCTGCGAACAGCAAGCCCTCCAAGAAGCTTGTAACGTAGTGACTCAGCCTGAGCAATGGCACAGAGACCTCTGTTGTTAACTTTCTCAGCATAAAGCTCCACAGTGTTTTCTGGGAACTTGAAGCGTTTCTGAACAACAGAAGTCAATTCCCTAATTCTTCTTCCCTTCTCACCTGAACCAATGCAGCAAACCATTAATTACAGTCAGCATATAATCTTATGTGTATCGAGGGCCTGCAAACAGTCACAATCCAATCTCTTACAAAATGCCAAAACAAGTACTACTAAACTCATTAGAGACAACAGAATTTGACAATTTAGGGTAACAATTGGGTGCACCTCCCATTGTTAGTAATACCATACTATGTGATACTAGATGGTTCTTAACAATTCATCAAATAAATTTAATGGCAAAACAGAGGAGAACAATGTCAATATGATAAAGTGAGACCATAGACAGATGTTTTAAAAAAACACCATAACTATATGATACCAAAGACAGCTACCTATTTAGTTATTTGACAATGACAAATTTCAGCATTTTCCTTTTCTTTCCTACCCCTTTATCATTTCAAGTAAAGGTAAAGAAGGCAGCAAACAATTAAAAACATTCAAATTTATTCCTAAGGTTTTCTGGGAACCAAACTGATGTGTATAAATCCTCAATGATATCAGAATTCAAATGGTTTTGGAGGGCATTTTAATAGAAAACTCCTCTTGAGAGAAAACTCACATAGATGAATATTTAGTACAAATGTTCTACACTACATTAATATTAGTTTTTTCATTATTGATATAAAGAAAATATACCATAAAAGGTGACATCGACGTTCCACACTACTACTTATCCTCAGCCTTTTCCAACAACCAGACATAGAAAGATAGATCTTCTTCCCTTCTCACCGAGCACGTTCTGAGTTCGGGTAGCCCTAATGATGATCTCGGTCCTCATTGGGGTGACCCTAACTTCAACACCAGAGTAACCATCCTCAGCGAGCTCTCTGGTGAGAACCTCGTTGAGCTCCGCGAAGAAGACTCCATCAGCCACAAACTGAGGCGTTCAATAAGAATCCACAAGATTCAGATTTAATAACAAAAAAAAAAAGGCCTTCTGATTAGCATTTGAAACACTCCCGTTCTTTGTCAAATCACAAACGAAAAAAATAATAATATCGCTTCACAAAAGCATCATTTGGAAGCATTTTTCCTGCTTTTAAGCCGATTTTTGCTTTCAAAGCATTAAAATTGGAATTGTTAACAGCAGTTTAGCATTTCAAAACACCTTTCTGGCTTCAAAGGATCTAATCAAGTGTTTTCGCCTTCATCAACAGAAAATAAAAATTTATAAAAAATATCCACAAAGCAAATTAAACAAACATTGAAGCAAAATCACAAAACAAATCAGATTCAAAAGAAAACAAAAAACTACTAAAACTAAAACAGCGTTCGGTTGATATCTAAAAACACTTCTCATGATTTTAAGAATCAAATCAAGTCGGCTTCAGCTTTAGAAACCAGGAAAAAATGCTGAGAAGAAATACAAACAGAACGCTGCGTTTTGGAAAAGGCTTGAGAAAGAAGTTGACCTTTCGCTTTTTGCTCATCTGAGTCGCCATTTTCTGTTGATCGGAGAAAAGATTGAGAACAGAGGTACGTGGAGCCTCGCTTCGGTGCGCTCTGAAAAACCCTAAGTAGAGAGAAGGGGCTAGGGTTGGAGTGCTTTCATATATATACGAATTTGATCCGACGGTAGAGGATGTGGGTTTGGGTTTGGACGGCTGAGATGAAGTGTTGCGTTTTGCACCCTTTCTTAAATCCCTAGGACTCTGTTTGGGTACTGCGATAACATACTCCGAATGGGAATTGTGTTATCTTGCACGAGTTCCAAAAATACTGGTTCGAGGTTGGCCAGTTGAGGTGTTTCTTCCCCTTTTTACTATTTTTTAAAATAAGGATATTTTTGTATTTATTAATTAGTTTTGATTTAGAAATTTTTTCTATTTTTTTTTGTTTTTAAAAAATAAAAATATTAATAGCTATTATATAAAATATAATTTTTTTAAAAGTATAAAATAATTTTTTTATATAAGAGTTAAATTTTTATATAAAAGTTTTTATTTTTAAAAATAAAAAAGAATTGAAAATAGTTATAAAATAAAAATAAATAAATAAATAAAATTAGAAATAATCTTATAATATAGAGATAAAAGGTTCAAAAAATTTTGAGAAAATAAAAATGGTGGGTAATAAATATTAAATTTATATTAATTTTATTTAATTTTAATATATATTTTGAGGGCATAAGTAAAACTAGGATTTTTTTTTTTTTTCTTTTCAACAATTTTTAAAAATTTATGTATTTATAAATTATATTTATTTAACAGGGCTATTTTTGGAATTTCGCTGTCAAATTCATTATCCGGTTTTTTTTTTTTTTTTTTTCTTTCGCGGGAATGAAAAAACGGTTGGATGGGAAACAACTACAGAGCAGAGGTGGGCTTTGGAGAGTGCATCAATGGCGGGTTATCTTCTTCCTTATCACACCTCTCTCTTCCTTTCTTCTCAAAACTCACACAGAATCACTGCAACGTCCTCTTTCCTTTTCAAGATCGAGAGGCCAGGCTCTCTCGTTTGCTGCTCCGCCAAGAAGAAGGCTGGATTTGTGGACCAAATTCTTGATTACATTGAGGGTAAGTGATCTGTGATCATGGAAGATATGTTTTAGTGTGTGTGTATATTTGATTTTAGTTTCTTAAAAGTAAAGGGAGATGGGTTTTGTTTATAATGATCTTTAGGGTAAAGGGTCGAGGGAATTCATGGACCATAAGCATGTAGTGAAAAGGAAAATGGTCTTTTAGAGGAGAATGAAGGTAGGACTTGGGGATTTTAGGATGAACAGAAGTATGCTGGAGTATGTTGAATGTAGATCAATGTGTCTTGAAATCACATTACATGTGTCATGCAACCAAAGTATAATATAAACCCTAATGTGAACTGAGTCAAGCTTACCAAAAAAAAAAACTTTTTTGGTGAGGATAGGCGGGTTTAGTCCCTTTTCGGTTTTTGGTGTGAAGTTCCGCTTGCTCTCTTGTTGATATTATTTGTTCTAATCAAATAGGCTTCACAACTTTAAAACTGTCTGCATGATTAAGATGATAAAGTCTTCTGTATGATTAAGAAGATAGTGATAGGAACTTCTTTCCCAAACACAATGAGTGCTGGCCACACTGACAAACAACCTTTTGGGAGGTCTATAAGAGTCTTGTACTAGACGTGGGATCAGTATTAATACCATTTTATAATGATTGTTCCTTCCATGTAGATATTGTTTATTCTAAGCCAATAGACCTCCACAACTTTAAAAGGTGTCTACATGGCTAAGAGGAGCTTACCATACATACAGTGTCAGGGGCTTCTTCCCCTAATTAACTGGAGATATCATATTTGACGTGTTGGGTGTTTTGGGGTCAAATAGAAATCAGGGAATACAAGTTTGAAGTGAAGAGTTATATAAGATGGGCACAAAGCAAACTCGGTTTTTTAATAGGGAATGTTTGGGTGGTCAAGGAAAAACATGTCCATAAAATAAGCATATTGGAATGAGGATGGAAAGGAAATACATGAAAAAAAGGACTAAATAAAGAATTAATGCATTCCTAAGGAAGCTAGACTGTTTCCCTCAGTTTGCTCATTGTAGAAGTTGCCCCTGCTCACTTGAACTAATGTGGTATTCATTTACCTAATGAGCTTCAGAATTTGATTGAAGACACTAAACTTGGCTCCTTAATTACTATAAAATGGATCATTAAAAACCGGTTTGTCATGGTTGGATTCTCAATTTAGCTTTTCTTGTGCATAGGGGGGCCCAAGTTAAGGAAATGGTATGGGGCACCTGACCTCCTCCCAAAAGATGGTTCTGCTGTTGAAGAAGACGATGAATCTGCAGGTATTTTGATTAGAAATTTGATAGATTCTCTATGTTTATATTTCTTTTAAGGTCTTGAGAGAATTTTGCCCACTCCTTTTGATGCACAGAAGTGGAAGAAGACAGAGATGCTGTTTTGGTAACTGATGGAGATAGTGAGATTGGTCAGGTGTGTTTTGCCATGAATCCCCCATCTCCCTTCTGGTTTGAAGCATCTATAGCCTAGTAAAATCTACTCCATTTCCATTTCTCGGGTGTTCTAAGTTTCTGGTTTTCGCTTTTTAGTGTCTGCCCTTTATGTTGCTTCACAATAGATGAACTGAGCAGTGTGATCTCTAGCTTGTGTAGATGGTGATACTGTCACTGATTGTCAAAAGAAGTCGAATTAAGGCACTGGTGAAGGATAAGCGGGCTGCTATGGAAGCTTTTGGAACCTATGTTGAGGTGGGTGGTGGATTTAAATTCAGCAAAATCACTTCAGATGGTCCTTTTATCTGCATAGTTCATGTATCCTACCTTATTTTTCTCTTATTTTTTGTACTGTCAGCATTGATTCTCATGTAGTTTGGTGTTGTGTGCAGTCAATGGCAGGAGATGCAAATGATAAATCATTCCAGAGGAAGGCTCTAAGAGGTGTTCGTACAATCATCTGCCCAAATGTATGCATCTCAGGGGTTCTAGCTACCTTTTTCATTCCCATATTCTATAAAATCATGGTGGATTACCCGAAACATGTCTCTAAGGACACACATTTAGGCTTTCCCAGCTCTACATGAAATGCTAAAACTGCACTGTTCTTGATCTATATGAGAAAAAAGAAAGTTTTATCTTAAGACTCAGCTGTCATAAGATTACTATTAGATAGTTTCTCTTCTTCAGTGTCTTCCTATTGATTGGCCATGAACTCTGCAGGAAGGTTCCATATCTAACTTTGGGAGCTTGATGGGTGTACAACATATAATTCTCTTGTCTCAGGTATCTCTTCTCCTCTCTGACTCTTTGAAGTGTAAGCTATCCTAACAAGGTTGCAGTTGTCTGCTTATAGAGGCACCGGTGGCATACAAGCTCTCATGCAAGGGAATGCAAGAAAACTGGCTGAGAAAGATGAGTCGATTGTGACGGGTTCTGGGATTCCTTACACCATTATCAGAGCTGGCTTGTTGCAGAACACCCCAGGTGGGAAGGAAGGTTTCAGCTTTAAAGAGGTATTTTGTCAATCTGCAAAATTGACCCTTTGGCCTTCTAGTTTTCACAGACAGATTCATTATCAAGTATCCATGATTGGCTGATAGCAAAAACCAATTCCTCACCTTGACTGTGATAAACCTTCTATTTTCCAAGAGATTCATGAATGGAACTTGTGTTAATCCCCTAACTCAGAATCATTCATAGAATTTTTCAGGTCATTAGTGTCTATATTTCAGCTACTGTTTTGACAGGGTGTTGCAGCAACTGGAAGACTCAGCAAGGAGGATGCTGCCTTCATTTGTGTGGAGGCAGTTGATACAGTCCCAGAAACAGGACTGGTATTCGAGGTTGACCATAACACAAACCTAAAAATTTAATAGAAAATCGATCTTCTTTTTCACCCTCCCTTCCCCTTCATTCATTGTCTGCTATTTGTGTTGCAAGGTGGCCAATGGAGGTGAGAAGGTTTCAGATTGGAAGGAGTGTTTCAAGGCGTTGGTGGAGAAACCAGATCAGCAGCTTCAATGACCATGGCCAGTACCCAAACAAGCCAAGGGAACAAGCTTTATTTTCTTCTTTCATTATAATCTACTTTACACACATTGCATATCTGATCATGAATAGCAAACCCCTGATTAAAGTATTCATCAACCCAAAAAAAAAGGGTTGTTCAATCTAAGAGGAGAATGGGGTTCTTGGAGGTCTAGCTCAAAAAATTGGTCCAGCACTGGATGTAGCTCTTCTTCCCTGAGCAAGATCCGCAATATTTATAGTAATATTAATGATATTGTGATCAGCAAATTAATGTGACTTGTGAGGTATAATAATTATTAGGCAATCATCAAGTTAAATTGTAACTACTGTGCTTCAGATGATCCCGAAATTGAAGTGATTTACATGGGTGAAGAGTTTGTTGATAATGTAAGACAAATCCTTTAGGCAATCTTTGTTTCCGGAAAGGTTAAGGTTATGTTTGGCTATGGAAAATATCAAGGAAATAAAAAAAAAAAATGTAAAGGAAAATAGTTTTCTTATATCTGGTTTCATTATAAAAAAAAAAAAAAATTAAATATAATTAAAATTATTTAGAAAATTATACTTTTTAAAATTATTTAATCTTTATATAATGGAAGAAATTAAATAAAATGATTTTGAAGAAATATACAAAAATAATTTTAAAATTTTAAATCTATTTTCTATCTTCTTTCCACTTTTCCTCTTTATTTTCTTTCTTTCTATCAAATTTTCCCTCAAATTTTTCATAACCAAACATAAATTTGTATATAATATTTCAATTTTTTCACTTATTTAACTAGCTTATATAAAAATGAAATAATTTTAAAATATACAAATTTCTTAGAAATTTTAATTATGTTTAACTTGTTTTCATATTTTTTTATAGTAAAATCAAACATGACAAAATTATTTTTTAAAATATTTTTTTCTTTACCTAATGCTTTTTAGGAATTAAACATAACCTTAATATCTATTTAATAACTTTTTCTTCATAATATTTTGTAAAAAAAATAATAATTAAAAATATTTTATATTTGTTTTTAAAATATAACTCGTTTTCTAGAACAAATATTTAAAATTTTTTTTAATCAAATAAGCTTTTTATCCTTTTTTTTCTATTATAAAGAAGAGAACTTTGATTTTAAAAATACTTTCTAAATAAGTTTTTAGAATATAAAAGGGTTATTTGATTAAAAAATCTTTTAAAACCCAAAATTTAAAATTTAACCTCTTATCATTTTTTGCCTTATTTGGACAAAAATATGATCATTATATTCTTGTAAAAATAACTTTTTTTTAAAACTTACATGTAAATATTTGAAATAATAAAAGGCATTTATATCAAAATGAGTCATTTGTCAAGAAAAAATACAGAAATAATTAAATTCACAATTTGAGGATTATTTCATCTATTTTAACCAAATATTTCTATATAAAAGGTCTAACAGCAAAATATGACACCTTGTCCAATGTATCTGTATCGATACGAGCTGATATGGACATAGGTATAAAATCTTTGTCAAATATTCTTATTTTACTCTAAGTGTGGTTGTTAAATTTTTTTCATCCATATTCTTTATATTTTTTCAACTTTCCTAACAATATTTTTATAAAAAATATTTAATTACATGTATACCAGATTGACATGGGTTCCTAACTTTCCTGTAGACGAAGTTAAGTGAACAGTAGTCCAAGGACAACCCCATGGTTGCCAACTTTCCACATAGAAAAAGTAGATGATTGGAACAAATTTTTTCTATCCAACCAAACACCCAGAATCATCAGCACCCCAAATTTGATGGGTCAAGCAAAACTTGATCTGGGTCGAAAAGACAAGGTTGAAACTGCAGATGAAAAAGACATGGGTGCACATAGGTAGGAACTTAGGAGGATGGTCATGGAAAGGAACCGATGTGGGACAGAGGCCGGCCCTGGAATTAAGGGCAGAGGACCTACCCTAAAGGTGGATACACACTGAAAAAGTTGTCACCATCTCTCATCCACTAAAATAAAGAAAAAATCAACAAATCATGGAGAACATAAACAGAGAAGGAAGGAAGGAAACACTGGAGTACGGACACAATCTACATTCCTTGGTGTCCCCCCCATACCCTGTTTTGTGGTTGCCATGCCATCCCCCCTTCCACTTAATATCATTCTCCTCCTACCACTCCCTTTCATATGCCCTCAATATTCCCAATATTTACTGCACCACTCCCATTTAGCTAGGTCTTTGAATTTGGGGTTAGATTCTTTGTGCAATCATTAAGGTTGTTGTGTAAAATTTATTTTAAATAATTAAATTGACATAATTACCCTTTTCATTTTGAATTAATATTTATACTTATTAAGAATTCATTTGACTATTAATTTAAGAAACGTTTATAGCAAAAAAACATTGGGTGTTTGATAAAATTTAAAAAATAATTTTTAAATTTTGAAAAATTAATTGTAGTGTTGAATAATCACAACAAGAAAACACTTGATAAATGATTTTCTTAAATACTTTTCTAAATAAAATACTTTTATTAAAATGTATAAATTTTTAATTAAGTTTAATTATGTTTGATTTTCTTTCACACTTTTGAAACCAAAAATATATATATATATATTTTCTTTTTTTAATACTTTTTGAAAACCAAAACCAAACATAGCCTTAAGGAATTGTAATAAAAAAACTCCTACCAAAAGTGTTCCAAATAGGAATACCTCATCCATAATCACTCTCAAATAAGCTATAGACACCAACTTAATGAGAAGTAAAGATTTTTGGGTAATTAGACCATTAAACTATTCTTGGTTCGGAGAAAGTATACAAAAAATCGTGAAAAATACAAAAGAAAATAAAATATAATTAAGATTTTATATATTTTTTATTATTTAATTTTATATAGAAAGGGAAAAAAAATAAGCTATGAATTTAAAATAGTATATAAAAAATAATTTTTTAATTTATTTATTTTTTTCCTTCCCTCGTATTTTGAATTTTCCTTCAAATTTAACGACAACCAAACATAAGAGAAAAGAAACATAAATTTCAAGTCAATGAAAGTTATTGAATCATGGAAATTGGCCTTTCCAACATTATGGTTAATGACATGAGATGATGTGATAATCTAATACCCTCCTATGAGATCATAGAAATACAATGGTTTAAGTAATGCCCCATCTCAATCACAACATGGGGGGCAAGCAGCCAAAAGCAGAGCAAACATAGCTCCACTCTTCTTGTTCTAGCTGTCCCTGCCTGCTTCCCATATTATTTAAATATGAAATTAACTAAGTACATGTGATCCTCTTTAAACTAATCCATTCATCACCTAATTAAAAGTGATTTTCTAGCTATGTGCTATGCACTTGATGAAGAATATCAAGGAGCAATGCCTACTATATTCTTTGTGTTTTCACACATGTTACCAAACCCCACTTTTTGTTTACACTAGATAAGAGTGAAAACCGATCTAGTTTTAAGGTCTGTTTGGATCAACTTTTGAGAAGCCAAAAGCTATTTTTCTAAGCTTAATAAAAACTTTTATGTTTGCTCCGCTAAATTTATCCAAAAAACCTATGGTTTTAAAAATATGTTGATATGGAATCCGGAAAAATATTATTTCTTATAAAAATTATATTTAGGCTTATTAAAGTCGAACTTAACTCATCCATTCATCAAAATATCCTTCGTTTCTTCCCTTTATCTTGGTTAAGGGCAGAACCGATCTAGTCTTAGGTCATGTTTGGATTGACCGTTGAGAAGTTCAATAATAAAAGCTTCTAAATCTTTTAGAAAATGTTGTTTCTTGTAAAAACTCTAGTTTGGTATATATGATAAGTTATTTTCTGTTTAATAAAACTTTTACTATTCCCTTTTAAAAATTTTGACTTTGATTTGAGTTTCAGCTTTTGACTAAAGCCAAAATTAGGAAATTATCCCAAACAAGGCCTTAATCTTAATCTCAATCTTCTTGACTTTCATAATTAACGAGAACAAAGCATATTTAATCACAGCTAAGTACATTTATGACAAACAAGCATTCAATGTAACATAGTGTGAATGGTCCAAAGATCCAGATCCAAGCTCAATGATAAGGATAATGTAGGATATAGCATAAACATTAGAAAAAAGCAGGCAGATCCAGCTGCAAAGCAAGATGAGCCAACCATGGCATTGGGTTATGCTCTTAACTGAAGTTGGAAACCTCCCTCCTCCTATGGTTTGAGCTATAGCATTTGGTGGGGTGACACCCAAATGGGTAATCTTCAAAGCCTAAATAAGGAACTAGCCATTTGAAGCAATCACCCACATGGGCCTTCCACCCCAATGCAGAAAACTAATCAGTGGTTATAAGAAAAGAGGTTAAAGCTACTGGGGCCACCAAGAAAAAAGCACTTGTCCAATCAATCCAGTGTGTGTGTCTGGGAGTGGATGTAGGTGGAGAGAGAGAGAGAGAGAGAGAGAGCTGAAATGATCAAATGCCATTGTTGAAGGGCAGATACAACATCAAAACTGAAAAGAAAATAAAGAGGATGAAAAATGAAAGGTGGGAGAGAAAGAACCTAAGCAAAGGATGAGCAAGTTCAAGCCAGTTTCATCCCAAAAGAATCACTGGGCCCTTTGTCATGTTGTTGGAATATCTTTCTGTCTCCCGGCACACTAGTTCTTCTATTAAAGTACCTAAGCTAGCTTTCTCCTTAATTTCTCTGTCCATCCATCTTTTTTATCCAATCAATGACGTGGGCGAAAGCGCCAGTGGTGGGGATGGAACATCATCAGTCAAAAGGTTAATTAATCATCCACTACAAGAGATTCTGATCTTGTGGGGTGTAATTTCAAAACCAAAATCCTCCCCATTCTCACAAGACCCCAATAATTCTCAAGCTCATCACACACAGAATCATGAACAGCAGAGAGAATTGGCTTTGTTTGGGATTTTTCCAGGAAAGTAGTTTGAAAACAGAAATGCCAGCCCTTCACTATTGCTCTCAACCATGGTGCCAAACACCACAAGGAATCTCTTTAGACCAACATGGGAAAAAGAACAGAGTGGTTGTTGAAATTTCCCATCAAAAGCAGACCATGGAAATTCACCAGAAAAGGGATGATGGAGGAAAATTAAAGAACACCCATATCATACTTTTAGGCCTTTATGACAATCCCAAAAGAATCAAACAAGATGAAGCTAACCAGCAATTCAGGTTTATCGGTTTATCAATTAACGATAAATGATCACATACAAAGTACATTCAACAATCATCAAGTATGAAGTATCCTAAAGAATCAGTAGAATCCATAGACACATCAAGATATATAAAATGGCAGACCAATCAAACTGTTATTCCCAAAGAAATTTTGTGAGAATTAAGGCAAAGTTGAAGTACAAATCACAGATAAGCAGTTGCACAATATTATCAATTCTTCTATCTGACTACTGACCATCTCTTTTTTTTCTTTTTTCTTTTTTTTTTTCCTTTTTTTTTTCTGACTATGAAAAAGTGCAGAATTTATAGGGATGATTCAATTTGATGAGTTACCCATATCGAATTCTCTTCTGGCTGGCTTTGCCGTCGGATTTCAAAGTTCCGGCTGACTCGGCTTCTGATGAAGCTTCCACGGATTTGGCAAAGGAGCTTGAGAGGTCTGAGTAGAGATCAACGACCCGTCGAATGTTGTTGTTAAGCTCCCGGATGAGGCCTACATTTCGGTTCAAATTATCGGGGATTTTCGACTCATGGTTTTGGTTAATCTCATTGATTAGCAATCTATTTTGGTCTAAGAGGTTCTGTACTTGAACAAAGCTCTTGTGAAATGTCTGGAGTACTTTGGTATCTACTTGGGTTCCATTACCAATGCCTGAAAATATATCTCCATCCATTTCAGTTATTCTTCAATACAATCAAACCCAGCTCTGCAACAAGAAAGGAACAATAATGAGAACATCATTATCATCAACAGCAATAAAGTGGCACACACATTGAAAAAAAAAATTGCAGAATTTGGTTTCTAAGGAGTACCCATGATTCCAAACTTACCCAAAATGCAACAAGGGAAGTTCAAGAAAAAAAGAGGAAAAAAGAACTGCTGTTTGGTTGGTGAGAAAATGTGGGGAAAGAAAGGAGATGGTTTTCCATAAATTTGGGCCCAAGAGGAGAGAATAACCCCACCCAATTGAGTTACACACAATGATTTTGGCTCGGTCAAGGTGGGTTCTTCAATAAAATAAATAAATAAATAAATCAAAGCATCAGAATACATGAGACTTGAGACTGAAGACTGTGGTTTCTTTTCCGTTTCTCGGTTTTCTCAGCAACCAAACAAAAAATGAAGCAAGTTGTGCATGAAAGGCATTGACCGAAAAGGAGACTCCTTTTCCTTAAAAGGAACCTTTTCTTTTTTGTATTCTCAGAGAAACCAACGCAAAGCTCTGATTTTCAATGGACAATCTAAAAACTCAGAGACCCCAAAGACCAGTCAATGCCACAGAACTGAGAAGAAAAGTTCCCTCAGAAGGAAAAAAAAAAAAAAAAGACCATTAAAACGGGTCAAAACACCTACAAACAACGCTTTTCTCTGCTGCAGAGGAAAAATGGGTTTTGATTCTGAGACTTGCAGAAGACAAGGACAAAATTGATACCCAGATGTTTAAACTGTACTTTGGTAATCAAGAGAGAGAGAGAGGGGGGAGATCTGTTTCTCAAAGTGGAAAAACAAAAGCAAGTGTTTCTTAGAAGCGCATCAAGATTTTCTAGGAAAATAACAACGATAAACACAAACAAACAAAACCAAAGCATCCCAAATTGCGAAACCAAACCCAATTTCACAAACGAAAATCACAAAAACCCAGCAATTAAAAATGAAAAATAAGACTGACCCATCTATTCAGAGAGCTCAGAAACAGTGGAAAAGGTGAGAAAAGGAGAGAATCTTTGGATTTTCCCTTGTGGGTGTTTTTTTTTTCCAATATTTTTTTCTTACCTGGAAAATCTGACACATTATAGGAGAGAGAGACACAGAGGCAATATAATTGGGTTGAGAAAAATGGGATTTTCCCGAGAAAGTGAGGGAAAAGTTGGGTGGGAGAGAGGAGGAGAGAATCTTCGTGTGGGTGGAGGCTGGAGCGGAGGTTGGGATTGAACAGAGGCCCTGAAATCATGAACAGAACAGAAGAGAGAGAATATGTAAGATTTGACAGTCACATTAGAAGAAGTCTGTTTCTCTCTCTAGATGAGATATTTCTCTCTCTCTCAAGTCTCAACCTCGTTTACTTCACATATGTTTAGGGGAGGTTTGATTGTGTGTGATTCTCTTTGACGAAGACTTTTTTCGTTTGGATGATCTGGATCCTCCATCTGTATCACAATAAATGTAGGGTCGGATTTTCACCAATTTGAACTTTGTGGGCTGTTTGCTACCGGTTTTCAAAAATAGTTTTCCTTCTTTCATAACAAAAAATCAAAAAACCATAATAAAAACATAGAAAATAGTTTCTTATTCCTAAAAATGTAAAAAATAATTTTCACTTAAATTTTAAAATTAATAATTATTTTAAAAATTAATTATAAAATATAAAAAATGATTAAAAATATTTAAACATATATAAAAAAGCGAGTTAAAAAAATTTCAAGTTTTTAAATAAATATTGATAGCATAAAACATCTTACAACTGTTTTTAAAATTTGTTTTTAAAAATTATTTTTTAAAATAATCATCAGGACATTGACTTCCTTTTTTAAAATTATTATTATTTATTTTAAGTTTACAAATTTTTGATTCTCTGACTCATTGGGACAAATCTTGGGTGGTGATTTTTGTAGGTGCTTTTCACATAAGAAAAACACTTTTATCAAAAACGTTTTCTAGCTCATAAAAATTTCACAAAAGCATTTTTTGTTGTACTATTTTACATAAATCTATATATATTGAAAATACACTTTTAAGTGCTAATCCAATAATTATTTCCAACAACACCTCGTTTTTATAGCAAAAGCACTTTCATATATTAGATTTTAAGTTATTTTAGAATGTTGAATAGTTTAAAATAAAGCATAGGAAATAAGATAAACATTAAGGGTATGTTTGGATGCTCAAAGAAAGAAGATTGAAAGAAAAATAAAATAAAAAAATAAGACATAAAAAAGGGTAAAAGAAGGAATGAATGTTTGGTAAATCAAAGTCTTAATAAGTTAATTTAAGTTATTAAGTAAATTAAGAATACTTTATAAAATAATTTAATGATATGACTTTAAAAAAATAAAATTAAATAATAAATAAAAATAATTAAGTTATTTTTGTTCATATCTTTATTTTATTTTTTTATTCTCATTTATCATAATTATTTCCATGATTTATTTTGTTGCTCCACTATTTCCATTATTAGTCGACTTCATTTACCTTAATTATGTTTTATGAAAATAAATATGTTAATTTGATTATTTGAAATAAATTTGAAATTGTTTTTATAAAACAATCTTAATATTTAAAGTAAAAATTAGATAATAAGTTTTAAATCAATAAATAAAATATAACTTGACTTAAAGTCAACTTAAATTATTAACTAATAAGTATAAAGTTTTTCCACATACCCCCAAATTATAAAATTTTTTTTCACCAATAATGGAAAAAACGAGAGAAAAAATTATTGATATTTTTTTTATAAACATTTTCATATAATCAATTAAAATAAAAGTTTTATAAATTATTTTGATTATTTTATTTCGTTCTGGAAGATAAAATTTGAGAATAGATTTTAAGAATAGGTTTTAATTGTTTTTATAATATAATTCCATGATGAAAATTAGCTTTCTTGACCAATATTTTTATATTTTCAATTGTGTTTAAAACATCATACAAAAAAGTGATTAAAAATAGTTTAAATTTGTTTTCTAATAGATTTAAAAAAATTTTTTTTTTTATTAAATTTTTATCAAGCTTATTTTATATGTGAATATATATATGATTTAAAAAAACCTAAAAATTAAGGGAGAAAAGTAAATTAAACAAATTTTTTCATTTAGTTTTTCTATTTTCCTTATATATTAATTAAGACAGAGAGTTGAAAGTATGTAACGATTTTCAAAGCTTTCATCTGATGTTGGAAATCAAATAAAAGATTTGTATTGCTTAGTAACTTTTTTTTTTCTCTACAAGTAAATTAAATACAATAAAACCTCTCAATTGCATACATTTTTTAAAAGATTCACCTTTTATATAAAAGATAAAATGAAACAAATTAATATAGAAAATACAATATGAATTTTTTTTTTTTTTATGAATTGAAACTTAAAATTTGTTTTTTTATATATGTATTTTCCATGTATTGTATCTTCATCTTCTTTTATTTTACATATATTTTTCCTCGAGTTTGGGATCAAGCTTTATGCTACTGGAAGAACTTTTGGCTTTTTTGATCGGTGATCGATTAAGCCTTAAAAATGATAAATGATCACAGGTCGAGCATTAAATATACCAACTACAAATCAAACGATCGAATCAAAACTACATCGATTGATGACAACTTTTTACTATTTTCAAGTATCCAATACTATTTTTTTTATAACTTGGAGAATTCCCATGAATTTATGGATAAAAAAAAAAAACAACTATATAACTTGTCTACTTATCATTTTCTCCCGTTCAAAACTCTCAACTCAAGTATATAAAATCTTTTACGTACAATTTACAAATCCTTGGATGCACCATTTTTTATTTTATCATAACTATTTTTTTGTATTGAACTTAACTGTTAAATCATTGTAAAAACTAAAAACATTTACATCTTGTTTCCTCTACTATTTATTTATTAATTTCAATTTTTGCTTATTTATAGTTTAATTTAAATATTTTTTCAAAAATATTTTGAATTACACAATTCACCCCTACTTTTTTGACATTTTCATTTAATTAATTACCATTATTTCACAACCAAGTCATCAAAATTTAAACATGGACCATTTAAAATTTAGGTTATTGAATGATAATTGACATTATTCTCTCAGTAATGATTTTTGTACTCTCATAGTCCATGAATTTGATTTATTCAATTCATACTATATATGTATATTTAAATAGTTTCGGGATTAGAAACTATAACTTCTAAAACTATCGTTGGTTCATAGAAAGTTTAAAGAAAAATGCAAATGAAAGAAAATAGGAAGGAAACATGAAAGGAATTAAAAAACGAAGTAAAATATAAAATAGATTTAAAATTAATAAATTAATTTATATATTATTTTAAATTTATTTAACTTCATTATATACAAATATAGAAGTTTTATACTAATTATATATTTATATTTATATTTTATTTTTTATATTTTCTATAATAAAACAAATATATGAAAAAAATAATTTTTGTATAATTTTTTTCTTAATAATTTATATCAATCAAATATAACCTAATACAAATTCAAATTACAATTATATATATATATATATATATATATTTTTTTTTTCGTATTGGATCAATAAAAGGAAAGCAGACCTATCGCCAGCCAAGTCCGACTTCAACTCCGTTGCCAAACACGTCCCTTCCTCCACATCCTCGCTTCAGTTACCTCCAAGGTTCGAACCCTAGACCACCCGTCACTCGTCCCTCCACCACCACTACCACCGCCGGAAAATCAAAATTTTAATCCGTTCACATGAATGGACTCCATAGTGTTCGCAGCTCTCGAAGAGATCTGCTCCCAAGGCGCGAATGGCCTCGCTCTCCAGTCTCTGTGGCCGAATCTCCACGCCGCTCTCTCCTCCGCCGGACTCGACCTCTCGTCCGGCGTCAAGGCAGCAATTTGGGCTAACCTCTTGAAAACTCCGGGCCTTGAGTTCCAGTCGCGGAATGTCTCTCATAATGCCGATGATCCTGCAATTCAGTGGGTTGAGCAATGCGAGAAGCTGAATTTGAAGATTGTTGCGGCTGAGCATCTTCGCGACTCGTTCGTTGGCCTCTATGATGCGAAGGCATCCGCCGTCACCGGCATATCGGCGGTGCAGCGCCGCGTGCTTGAGCGACTCGCCATTGCCAGGTCTTCCCTTGATTGCTCTGGCACTCGCCTGTTTTTTTATTTTCTCAACGTGTTGTTCGGTTTGGTCCTCCTATGGATAGAGTGACATGGCATGTAGTTTTGTCCGGTATAGGGTGTTTGGAACCTGCAGGATTTCTTTATTTTTATACAGGAAAATCATTCATCCAAATCGCTTCCTGTATTGACTCAATAACATGCATTCTTAGTTTGTGCAAAATCAGTTGATGAAGGTTTGATCTTTCAAGTACGTGGTAATGTTACAAACCTTAGATGACATGCAATTGGGTTCACGAGACCACCACACGCCACTGCAAGCATGCATACATGTATTCCTTTTCTCAAATACTTGTGTGTGGTGTGGAAATAACCAGAGAAGGGACAGATTTTTTTGGAAATTTCACGGAGAAAAAATATCAATTATGTTTTCAGTAATAATTAGAAAAGCAATGGACCTTGTCAAGATATTTTGTCTAAAAAATTTGAAAGCATTTAGGCGAGATCTTATATTGTAATTTGGTAGATAAAAATTGTTGTTTTTCCAAATATAAAGTTAATACAAAAGTGAGTAATTTCTGAATTGGAAGGATATTACAAGAAACCATTGGTTTAATATTGAAATAGTGAACAATGTGGATTGGCTAATTTGATACAGAAATGAATCCAATTTCCTAAAATTGAAATCGATGGTTACGTTTTCCCATGGCTAGGAGCTACTGCAAAAGTTAACAAGGGTTGAATTGCATGATTTTATTAGTTTGGGTTGCTTGTATGAATGTAACATGGTTGATTAATTAGGTTAGACTTTGACAATTATATTGATCTTGTTTTTTCCCCCTGAAATGAGAAGTATCATTATTCGATTAGATTGGGCATAAACGATTAAAATTTGCCAGTCAACTGATTTGTGTGTTTTATTGTAAATGATTTATTCAATAAGAGAACAATGTCTGCAGAATAATTAGGTTTATGCCCCTGAGGCCTGGCACAAGTGGCAAGAGGTTGGGGTTGGAATGAGGGATCCAAGTTTTGATTTCAAGTAAATAAATTTCCAGTAAAAAAGTGCTGTCTTATTTTTCGTTTTTTAATATTCAAGCAAAAATATATTACCAATTCTTAAAAAAAAAGTGCATCAAAGTATACAGGAGGTATACGAAGGATGCCATACAGCAAAGCAAAAAACAAAGGAGAGGCAACAAAAAAGAAAGCCATCCTTACATAGCTCCCAACTAATTTATAAAATCTATCATGGATATGGAACCCCCATTTAGATATACCTCCTTACACACAACAAAGGATTACAAAGAAATATGATCTGATTTTGCTTAGCTTTCAAACAATCTTTGATTCCTCTCCTTCCATAAAGACCAAAACACATTTTATTTTTTCCTAGTGAAAAAAATATTATAAAAAAGTTGTAGTTTTGCAAATTGTCAGATGCAAAAGCTAGTAATACTGGAAGATGAGATCTGCTAACATATTTGATTTTTGCAGAACAAATGGAATAACCCAAAGTCAACTATGTAAGGAGTTCGGCATAAAAGCGAACAACATGTTTTATGTACTAAGGAACCTTGAATGCCGAGGGTTGATTGTGAGGCAATCATCTATTGTGAGGACAAAAGAAGCTTGCAGTAAAGGGGAGTCCAAAAATAGTTCGATTGTGAGTACCAATTTGATCCACTTATATCGGTATGGCAAGCATTTGGGCTCTCAACAAAAACTTGAAATTACCAAAGAAGATAAACTTTTGGACTGCCTTGGGAATGGGGATGAAAGGGGTGCAGCTGGAGATGGTGGAACAAGAGGATGTGGAGAAGAGATGCTCATAAAAGATTATCTACCAGCAATGAAAGCCATTTGTGATAAACTTGAAGAAGCCAATGGCAAGGTCAATCGCTTAATTTTTGGATTGGTCTGTCTGGCTTTGTTTTTAGCATTGTGCTGATATTGTTTCATGTTTTTTTTTCTTGAAGGTTCTGGTTGTCCGAGATATTAAACAGGATCTTGGTTATCAAGGTTATCATGGGCACAAATCTTGGAGAAATGTAAGTATTTATTTACTTAAACATTTGAATTTGCATTTCATTTGCTGGTTGTTCTGATTATTTTGATGGTAGTTCACTGCATAATGTGCTTCCAGATATGTAGCAGGTTGAAGGATGCTGGTCTAGTGGAGGAGTTTGATGCAGAAGTGAACAAGAAGGTGGGCCAAAAATCTTTCTTTACAAATATTGACTTTTCTTCCTTTTGGTTAGATTACTTGCCTTCTGGAAGGATTTCTTGCCCTTCTTTATAATTACTAATTCAATGCAATGAATTTGTTGGTGGTCAAAGAAGCTCTATGTTTATCTACTACTTGACTATGTGTTTGTACTTTTAGCAGGTTGTTAGCTGCTTACGGTTGCTGAAGAAGTTTTCTCCTAAGTGTTTTGAGCCAAAAACTCAGGGATCTGGATTAGATGATCCTGATGCAGAACAACTGGTCAAATCTGGAAAAAGAGGTCAAATTACTGATCAACTTGTAGAGCTTCCAATGGAGCATCAAATTTATGATATGATTGATGCTGAAGGACCAAAGGGTTTGACTGTTATTGAGGTATGCGTATTGATTTCATGGCTTTTGTGTGTGTGTGTATAGATGCTGTTCCCAAGGCTTTTTGACCAGTTTCTTAATCATTATCGTTATTATTGAAGTTTCTAGATATTTCTTCTAGAATTTTTCCCCTTGCCAAGTGTTTGATTTCTTAAGGGGGAAAAATAAAAAATAAAAATGGTTCCATGCTTTGATTTGATCTCTGAGCACCTTTAACTTATACATGCACAACTAGAGAACAGACTGCGGCTGCATATCAACCCGTTCGTGCTTTGATATGATCTCTGTGCACCTTTAGCTTATACATGTGCAACTAAAGATCAGACTTGGGCTGCATATCAACCCATTCAAGGAGGGGTTTCACTAGGTTACTGCTCCAATTGTTTGCTTAAATGGTTATAGTAAAATAAATATACTACTTGAACTGTCCTGTTAGAGGATGATGAAATATGGCAGTAATTGATGCATGAAATGAGTAAAGTTTGCATGTGAAAATGGGAATGTTCAACTGGATATTCACTTAGTGATTGATCAACCTGAAAATGTAAACCAGCATTGTCCAAGTGGTTGAACAATATACTTTTATGAAGAAAGGTTTTGTGGTTGGTTAGCTTCTCCTATGCTGGCTTCACGTTTGCATTGCTGTCTGATAAATGGTGAAGTCTATGTTTGTGGTGTTTAATGAAAGAATTTGAATGTCATTATAAGTGTGTTTAGGAGTTAATACTGGGTGGGTTCTTGTGGACCTTCAATAGTGTGCTTTGTTTTTATTTTTCTGTGTTCTCTTTGGAGCTAGGATCTGCATGATGCTTGTGCACGTGCCTTAATGTTGCATGTCATCTATTAATTTCCTTTCATGTTCATAACTGTCTAACAGGTGTGCCAGAGGCTTGGAATTAACAGTAAAGCGAACTATAATCGGTTTCTGAATATGTTCTCTAGGTTTGGAATGCATCTGCAGGCAGAAAGCCATAAAAGAGGCATGGCATATCGAGTCTGGACAGCTGGGAACTTCAATCCTGCATCATCTAATGCCTTTCCAGATAAATCCGAAAACATCTTCAATGAAAATGGAGTTTCTAATCCACATGTTGTTGGGTACATGGATTTGCATCAGAAGTCAGCTCAAACCATTCAAGAACTAGATCCTTCAGCTTTGAAAACTGATAGTACAACCCATGGAAAGACGAAAAATAGAGAAATTGAACCTGAGCCTTCTCAGATTTTCCCTGGGGATGGTGAGTGTAACCAGATGCTTTTTTGTCCAAGCAATCCACAAGAGTTTAACCATGAGAAAAAAGATCCAGTCCCTGATGTGGAAGCTGATTTAGAGAGTAAAGCAATTGAAGCAAATGATGCTCTGCCAGAAACCTCACCCCTTGCTTTGTCAAAGCCTCAGGGACCCCAGCAAGGTTCAAGGCGTCGACATCTTGCTTTGACTGCAATCAGTGCCCAGAAGGAGCAGAGGATACTTGAATGGCTACAGGTTTTCATCCTCATCTACTTTATAAAAGGCTATATGCCAAGAAAATATCTCTTATTTCTTCTATGTACCATGTGTTAAGAGAGAATCCCAATACACAAGAGCACCACCAAATAAGAAAACAGAAGACAGAGCAGGCACAAGATTTATTGTAGTTCACTTTCAATGTGAGAGCTATATCCACTTTGCCACTGTAGATTTTCCACTATAATTAAAAAAAGAATTATAGGGTGATCTCACATCTTGCAATGATTGTCTCTCCTTTGTTTTTAACACTTAAAATGCTCACCCTAATAATCCCTTATATCATGCGAAAATTGGGGTAGGCTAATATATGTGGAGAATACCTAAAATACCCCTTAAAATTCACCTCAAGTTGATCTGCTGTTGCGGGGATGAGTGCATAGTGTACTTAGGCTCCACACAACTCAACACCATGCAAACATGGATTTTTTTTTCCCTGGAACACCCATAAATTTTGTGTTTTTCTTGTGCAGAAGGATAAGTTTCTTTTAAGAGCTGAGATACAGAAGTGGCTTGAAAGTATTGGCAAGGAGAAAGACAGAATGATGGATAGAAAGACTGTTGCTCGTACTTTAAACAAGCTTCAGCAAGAAGGCCACTGTAAATGTATTCAAGTTAGTGTCCCTATTGTCACAAACTGTGGTCGTACTTGTACTAAGGAGGTGATTCTGCACCCATCTGTTCAAAGTTTACCTCCTGAAATATTGGGTCAAATTCATGATAGAATGAGGTCCTTTGACAAGCAAGTTCGTGGCCAAGCAATGTCTCGATTGAATACCAATGGAACAGTTCCTGTACTAAATGATGTTCAGAGAACTCAAAACAATGTAGGTTCGGATGTCCAAGCTATTAGATCAGAAGCTATGCGTGCTAATGGATTCATATTGGCAAAAATGGTCCGTGCCAAGCTTCTTCATAACTTTCTGTGGGCTTACCTCTGTAGCTTACCTGGTTGGGATGATGCTTTGTCATCTGGGAAGAATGGATATGATCTGAAGCATCCTCACAGCAGTTGCAAATTGCTTGCACTAGATGATGCTATTAAGGCCATGCCTCTTGAGCTGTTCTTACAAGTTGTGGGATCTGCTCAAAAATTCGATGACATGATTGAGAAATGTAAAAGTGGTTTGTGTCTCTCTGATCTTCCAGTGCAGGAGTACAAGTGTTTGATGGATACTCAGGCAACTGGGCGACTGTCATGGATTATTGACATTTTACGGCGATTGAAGGTATAATTACTTGGTCACATCTGAAATAAGTTTACTATGTATAGTGAAATCCATAGTTTCAGAATATCTGCTGCATCATACCTATTCAAGTTTTTACTTATAAAAAGAAAAAAATATCTATTCAAGTTTTACACACCATTATTTGCTTTATGTATCTGTGAGTGACTTGAAAAATGGGATAAAGTGGTTTCCATACATAAATCCATTGTGAGTTCCATTATATTGGTTATATTATTGGTCTAGCAGAATTGAATTGTATGGCATATTTTGCGGTGGTACTGTCTTGCTGAGCATTCACTACTCTTGTAAGACAAAGGCCTTGTTTGGGATAGCTTTTTGTTGTTGGATTTGTTTAGAAGTTGAAGCTGAAGACTGTAATTTCAAAGAGGCAATCTTGGTGTGATGGAAGTTTCACTGAACATGAAACAGCTTGTTGCATGAACTTTTTTTCTTTATTCATTGATAGGGTTGCATAAGCCAAAAAATGGCTTTTACAAGAAGCAACATTGTCTTGGCTTCCATATTAAGGCATTGTCTTTCCTCTCCCTCTTTTTTTTCTTTTAGCTAGACGCTATTTTGGTAAAATCATCCAACACGTTTAGAAGCTCTTATTCAACTTTAAAACTAGCTTTTCTATTCTTGGAAGCTAATCTGAACAGTGCCAAAGTCTAGCAGAAGGGTTGTTTTCCTCTCTTGCTTGTGAATGGCCGTGCCCTTATTGAAGAATAAGATATCAATTTCATTTTAGAGTATGCTAAATTAGTTCTGTGCTTCTACTGTTATATTTCAAAATGTCATGCTTAATTGCCTATTCAATGATGTAGTTGATTCGGTTGGTATCTGGACATTTAGAAGATGGAGCTGAAGTACAGCGTGCCACCCTTAAACATGCATTGGAGCTTAAGCCTTATATCGAGGAACCATCATTAGTGACACCATCTTTATGTTCGAGTTTTCTTGATCTCCGACCAAAAATCAGACATGATTTTATCCTTTCAAGCAGAGAAGCTGTTGATGTATACTGGAAAACTTTGGAGTATTGTTATGCGGCTGCTGATCCGGCAGCTGCTTTGCATTCTTTCCCTGGATCTGCTGTTCATGAGGTATGACCTCAATTGTAATTCTGTTTAAGTTTGTCTTCCTGTAATGAATGGTTTCAAACATCTAGTTGGGCATGTGAAAAAGGGATGTGCTATTATGTTCAAGGTGAGGTGTTATGACGATGCCTAGCATGGACTATTTGGCTTTTGATTTGGGTGGGCACTGCTTGTGCTCTAACTCTTGGCCTGCTGGTTACAATCCATCCTTCCAATAGGCATTCTTAGAGAGTACCTTTATATATCAATTTATGGCTACATGTATTTGCTATAGAATGGTAATGCATCTTTTGTTTTCAAAGAAGCAGAATACTTTTACTATTTCTTTCTTCTAAGTTTTTATTTTCGTTAAGGAAAAATTCTAGTGCCTAATGATGGGGCCTTGAAATGTGAGAACATTTGAAGAAGGCTGCTTCTGCAAATTATTATCCTAATTTTTTTGAAAAGAAATGTACTAAACCGATTGTGCAAGTAAATTGCATTCTCCCAGTGGTTGGTGTATAATGTATAATTATTTTAATGCAATAATTACCAGAAAAAGTAGTTTTTTATTTTTTTTTAAATTTATAATTTAATGCGTGATTTTGACTAGTTTTCTCACAGATTTATTCATATGTATACTTTGCATTGCATAGATGTTTTCCAGTTGAATTTTAGACGTTTTCCCCCTTGGTGCTAGTTATATAGCTTGAAAATAGCACCTGTGTCATTTCTAGAGAGTGAATAGGATTCAAAAGGGTTTTTTCTTGCAATTATTTGTGCTAAGATCTTTGTTTCTGTCATTTATTTCTTTGGTTTGCAGGTTAAGATAACCATATATTTGTTTTACAGGTTTTCCTTAGCCGATCATGGTCTTCTTTTCGGGTTATGACAGCTGATCAGCGTGCCAGGCTTCTCAAGCGTATAGTGATGGAAAATCCTGACAAAAAACTTTCATTCAAAGATTGTGAGAAGATAGCAAAGGATCTTAGTCTGACCTTAGAGCAGGTTAGCTTGTCTTTTTTTTTTTTGCTTAATGTATTTCTATTTCTCTTATGGCAGACTATGATGACTACTGGGTGGATCATAAGTACAGCTTGAAATTCTATTGATTCACATGATTTGCTTGTAGATTGTAGTTTGTCAGCAAATTAACTTATAAAGGTTGCAAAATGCTGTTTCTAGATTCTTTTTGAGTCATTCTTGGCAGTTATGTCCTTAACATTATGACATTGTTACATTTATGCTGTTATCTGTGCCTTGCTCTGTCTTCTCAGTCTGGTTACTAATTGTTTGCACTTCCCCCTGTGGCACCCATCTTTCTCTTGAAGCTGTTTCCAGATTCTCTCTCTCTCTCTCTCTCTACACTCATATGTGTGTTAGTGTTCGTGTCTGTGTGCATCTCTTGTTGAAATACATGTGTTGGGGGCTTTTAAAGTTTTTCCTGAGCCACATGAGAAATGCCACCTGCAGGTGCTTCGTGTCTACTATGATAAACGGCAACATCGTCTTAATAGATTTCAAGGACTTCTAAATGGAGAAGGGAATGATTCTGAACCACTGAAAAGTAAATCTTCATCTTCTCGAAAACGAAAGAGACCTTCAGAAGCAAGGTCATCAAAGCATATGAAATTTAAAATGGCGGCTGGAGAGTTGGGCAAGCAGAGGCTTGCCAAGTTATCTGATACTGTCAACCAATTCACAGAAGAGTCAGATCTTGTCATAACTTCTTCAGGAGAGCATGATATTAATTTGCCAGCATATCAGGGCGACGATGATCAGGGAACTGTAGAAGAACTGGGACCAGAAGAAGAACAGGAGGATTGTTCTTCTGTTAGTCAGTTTGCATTTACAAGGATGAAACCAACACGTCAAAGAAGGTTCTTATGGACAGAAAAAGCAGACAGGTAAAGGAAGTGGCAATCATGAAATGCCATCATTAGATTATTAGGATTATCTGCTAGAAGCATAGCAATATGGTTGTCATAGAAGATGGAATTGGAATTATGGGATCTTACTCAGTGGGTCCATGTAGGATATCTCCTAACAAATAAGCTGGCCTGAGAATGTGGATTATCCTCACAGGCAGTAAATCTTATTTTGTTGGGAAGTTATTAAGAAAATGTTAACGATGTAAAATTTTCTTTTAATATCATCCTCCAATATCTGGACTGCTATGCAGTTGGTGGATTGTCTGGATGATACATTTGATTTCTTTTACAGATATAACCAGATGGGACTTTTGTCTTTCTTTTCCTGCATCTATCTCTGGTAGCTGTTTTAATTTCACATAGGTAATGTTTCCCTCTCAGGCAATTGGTGATGCAATATGTGAGACACCGTGCAGCTCTTGGGGCGAAATTTCACCGCATAGATTGGTCTTCACTTCCTGATCTTCCAGGGCCTCCAGGTCCCTGCGGTAAAAGGATGGCATCATTAAACACTAATATAAAATTTAGAAAAGCTGTGATGAGGCTCTGTAACATGCTTAGCCAGCGGTATGCCAATCATCTGGAGAAAACACCGAACAAGCTACTAAACCTTGATGATTGCAGACAGGTTCGAGGTTCATTAGCAGGTCTTAACAAGAATCTCTCTGTTGGTGTTGAACATGCTGAAGCTTCAAATTCTGAAGGAGAAAGGTGGGATGATTTTGAGGACAAAAATATCAAGATAGCACTTGATGAGGTTATCCAATGCAAGTGGATGTCTAAAGTGGAGTCCTTGAAACAAGTTCGAACTCTGTCTGAGGAGTGGTCAAATTTAAATATGGATGCTGAAGGAAATGTAAGTTCCCATTTTGCTCTTGCAGTCAAAATTTTTATTTCGAAATTTGATTTGAGTCAAGTATTATAGGTGCTTGAGCAAGTCACTGATTTAGATGTAATTTCGTATTGTAGTACAGTTCAATCTATGTATCTGATTCAATGTTTTGATTTTTAATTAGAGAGGAGTGAACTCTCTCTCTCTCTCTCCCTCCCTATATGTATATGCTGATACTTGGTCATTTCATAATTTGAATTTTCATGCAGCTGAAATAGTTTTTTCTGCTTGCAGGATCCCCACAAAACTAAATTAGTTTCAACTCCTGGTGAAGATGTTCAAACCCATAGGGGAAGACAATGTGGAACTTCTGGTCGAAGATCGAGTCGGCGTTGCCTTCCTCGAAAGTTTATCAAGATTTTGAATGAAAGGATTAGTGTTACTAGGCGAGCACATGAATCATTGGCAGTTTCCAATGCTGTAGAGCTATTTAAGCTAGTCTTCCTGAGCACCTCAACAGCACCAGAGGTGCCAAATTTGCTGGCAGAAACTCTACGGCGTTATTCAGAGCATGATCTTATTTCAGCCTTTAACTACCTGAGGGAGAAGAAAATCATGGTAAATCATTTTCCTCTAACTCTTAGGTAGAGTGCAGGCCATATTGCTGGTATATGAGTGTGGATAATGTCTGAGCTAATACTTGGGTGAGCTCCTAAGTTTTATGGTATCAAGGAAACAGCTATGCTGTAAAAAAAATAGAAAATATTTTCAACTCAGTGACAAAAAAATGGGCTCAATCCTGGACCGTTTGGGACGAAAGTAATTTCCACTAGAATTATTTAATTTTTTCTTTTGTCAAACTGCTATTATACTTCCTAATCTACTCAACTACATACAGGTGCACCAATGTGAACCATGGGTGACATATCTGAAAGGTTTATTAAGCTAGTATTTATGCCATGCTGTGTCAACATAGTAGTGTCTGGTTGATATACACCACTCCTTTTAGTGCAGTTTGAGAACATCTTTCAGGGATCTGAGCTCATGATTTTGGCTGATCTCCTGGAGTCAAGCTCATTCATGTCCCACAACATGGTGCACAGCTTGCAAGAATGTTATGACTATTGGATGTTGGCTTGTTGAACGCCTTCAATGGATTGTGATTTTGTAATACACATTACACATGATGGTTCAGTGGAATTTGCAGCATCACCTCTTGTCATTTGAATGCAGGTGGGTGCCTGCACTGCTGATTCCACTGCACCTTAAAATGAGGAGTTGCCAATGTATCTTGTGTTGGCATTGTAATTTTACATGCTTCATCAACCACCTGACACCCACACATGTTATTTTTGGGGTTTCATTATTCAGTCTGTTATGATATATGGATAGGTGGGCCATTTGCTAGTTCTCTGAAAAACTTGTTTGGAGCTCATCAAAAACATCAGGTTGGCCATGCATATTGTGGTTCTGCAACCAAGATGTAACTGATTGAAACTCAGTACACAAACATTTCCTGCATATGCAGACTTTCTATTCTTGGTAGACAAACCATTTTTTCAGTGTAAGTTCATATGAAGCTGCATACTTTGTGCTACCATATGTAGTGAGGCTGCAACTTTAGTTTCCAAGTAGGTGTGTTTTTTTCTGTTTGTAATCTTCTGCGAATGTTTGTTACTGTTGCTCTAGAGGCTTGGTCTGGCTGCTATAGAGTGCATGTTCTCTGGGCACAACATGAGAGTTTATATTTAATGGATGGTGCATTAGGTTTTTCCAACTCAATCAAGGGGTAATTTGCTTAGCTTAGATTGCACTGCTAAGGCTGTTGACTCTATTGTGGGAGATTGCGTAGGTTAAAGAAGCTAATATGAACCTTGGAACTTTCTGTTCTTTATTTTTATTTATTTATTTTTCGGTGATTGAAACAACTTCTGGTTCTCTGGATATTTAACTCATCTTCTGTCTGTTCTTAGGTTATTATCCTCCTTTTAATCCACGGGTTATATTTGAATATTCTACCACTCTTTTCTGTTCGTTTGTTGGATGCCTTTATCTTTTCTCATATAGCTGTTTGGGTGTGTTTGTTGCTAAGTTTGAATCATTTTCTTCATTGGGCAGGTTGGGGGTAATGGAAGCGATCCTTTTGTGCTTTCTCAACAGTTCTTGCAGAGTGTTTCTTCATCTCCATTTCCAACTGATACTGGAAGAAGAGCTGCTAAGTTTGCTAGTTGGCTCCATGAAAGGGAAAAGGATCTTACGGAAGAGGGGATTAACCTTTCTCAAGATTTACAATGTGGGGACATTTTCCATTTGTTTGCTCTAGTTTCTTTAGGAGAACTGTGCCTTTCACCGCGCTTGCCAGATGAAGGTGTTGGAGAAGCTGAGGACTCAAGAACTTCAAAACGTAAAACTGATAGCAATGAATCTTCCAATGTTAATATGATTAAAAAGCTGAAAACTTCACTTGTAACAGAAGGTGAGATTGTTTCACGCCGAGAAAAAGGTTTTCCTGGTATCATGGTATCTGTAAGTCGTGCAACAATGTCAAGAACCAATGTTGTAGACTTGTTTAAGGATGGAAAGATTTGTACTGGTGCACATGATTTTGAGGAGAATGATCAATTGCATGTTACAACTGACAAAAAAATTGACAGCAGTTCCTCTCATTGTGATGATATCAAGGAAATCCTCAATTTTGGTAGCATTGCAACTATTACAGAAGTTCCCAGTAACTCACCATGGGAGGCTATGACGGCCTATGCCCAACATTTGATATCGATACCTCCTGATCAGGGACAAGCGGGTCCCTTGTCTCAAAACCTCTTTAGGACTGTTTATTCTGCCATTAAGAAGGCTGGTGACCAAGGTTTGAGCATGGAAGAAATTTCTGAAGTCATGAAAAACATGCAGGGTAAGCTTTTGTAATCCTTTTGTGTCTCTGTCATTTCGGTACATAAGTTCCAATACACTGATTTATTCTAGATGTTCCTTTTCAGGACAAGAGGTTCCTGAACTCATTGTTGAAGTTCTTCTAGCATTTGGACGAGTTGTAAAGGTTAGTTTGACTCATCATTTAAGAATTCTAAGAATAACTTTTATCTAGTTCTTAATTTAAAGGAGTGCTAGGGAAGTGTATCTGAAGTGAAGTGGTACATATGGCACAAGCCTGGATGGGTGAACCTACTTGTATCACTTCCCCACATCCAGCATTTTGTTCCTGAATGTACCATCTGCCCTTTTATGTTCTTTTTAAAGCAGCTGAGTTAACCAGTACATCATCCAGTCTCTGAAGCAATATTTTAAATATAAAAAACGGTAACACATCCATGGAAGATGTGATTCACAGGATTTCGACTTCTTAGTGGAGAATAATTCTTGTTCAAGTTCTTGTGAGTGATTTATGGCATTGTGGCACCAATCGGTAATCTAATACTCTAGGTGGAAGAGGAGGGAAGTCTGCTTTTAAGACATTAGAGAATTTGTCTCAAAATTGATGCCAGACATTCCATCGGTTTTGCATTTGAGCTGGTTTAGTTACATATCAGACCCCTAGAGTCCTGTACATGTGATTTTAAGTCTTTAACTATATCATTTGAATTAAAATTTATGTGACCAAACAGTTGAATTGTAAGTTTAATGTATCGATGCTTCTGATACAGGTTAATGCTTATGAATCTATCCATGTTGTTGATGCATTTTATCGTTCCAAGTATTTCTTGACCTCACCAGCTGGTTTTTCTGAGGATCAACTGTCTCCATCAAAAAAACCCCTAAGGTCAAGTGGTCTCCAGCCAGAGTGTCGAGTACTTGATGATGATAATGCACACACAGAGAGAAGCATTGAGATGGATGATGTGCACAAAGTCACCATTCTGAATATTCCTGAAGAGCTTTCTCAATCCTCAAGTGAAATTCAACTGAGCAACAAGCTTGGAAGCTGTATGGAGGACAAAGATGTCTCTGTAGGAGGGGATAATGAGGATCAAACATTAGAATATTCCTCTGCTGATTCCCATTCATGTAGTCCTATGTTGCCTTGGATAAATGGTGATGGGTCAATCAATAGGATTGTTTACAAGGGACTCACACGCCGTGTTCTTGGTACTGTGATGCAAAATCCTGGGATGTTGGAGGTACATGCTTTTCCATATGTGTTTTTCTTTTACTCTGGTATTTCTCTCCGATCTATATGAAAAAACCCTACTTTTGCAGCCTCTCAATATAATTTCAAACATACACCTTCAAATTTGACTAAAACTTGCCTTTTGATAGATAGATAGTATTTGTCTTTATCTTTGTTGGGATTCTCTAACCTGGAGCCTTCCACATCTCCCCAACCCTTTACCACTTGAGCCGGGCCTCAAGGACAAAACTTGCTAGTGTGTCAAAGTTGCAACTATAGTGACTTCTAATTATACAAAACATTGTGCTTAAAGTGGTTGCACTCTTGCAAATTACTTCAAATTTTCAGAAGGCTTTGAACTTCTTCACTGGTGGGGCCACTGGAAACTGGTGGCACCGAAGCTATGTTTTACAGTTGGTTCATATTGAAGTTATTCTTAACCATCCACCAAGTAGAAATGCATTTCTCATAATCGTGCTTGAGATTGTACAACCTGCTTCTGGTATTCTAGTTTGCATACCTCTTGGTTTTGCCATGACTTTCCAGGGTCATCTACTCAGTCAATAATCCTGTGAATGCTGTGCATCTGAATGAAGTATTGTTAGGATTATTTGACTGGGCTTGTTTTTATGTTCAGGCTGATTTTACTTTACTGTTAAGAACCAAAGAAGTCTATGCCAATGGCGAGTACCCTACACAAATTGCATTTGTTTGCAAATGTGAATTTCACACAGTTCTCATAGTTAGAAATGATTTTCTGGTGGCTTCTTTTGGGTCTGCAACAAGGGTTTTTTATTTGATTTCTGGCTTTAATATAAACATTTTCATTATTGTGGCAGGACGATATCATTCGCCAGATGGACATAGTGAATCCTCAGGTATGCCATTGAGTTTCCTACTCATGTTAGCCTCAACATAGTACGTGGGAAACTTTATTATTTATTAACAAAAATTTCTGTTTGGGAAATACTATCATCTTTACCATAAGCTGAATAATCTTTTTTCTAAACGAACTTGTGTTCTCTTCAACAAAGCTATTATGTATCAACTTCATTAGAGGTGGCAGCTGAGCGCCGCCTTGTCAATTGTGGTGGAACATTTTAGGGTTAAACTAATATTCCAGATTGGTGGTCATATATTTCGTGGTTTTTCTTATGTGAATGAATTCTAATGCCCGGGTTTGAATTTCTTGCAGAGCTGTAGAAAACTGCTGGAGTTGTTGATTCTGGATAACCACCTGACTGTGCGGAAGATGCATCAAACTACATCCTGCTCACCCCCCACCTTTCTGGGCGGCCTCCTTGGGAGCAGCTTCACAAAGCCAAAGTCGATTTTCCGGGAACATTATTTTGCTAATCCCCTGAGCGCTTCCTCACTGTAGTGAGGTTTGTGTCTTTCTTGTTATATCATATCATCAGGGCTATAGTCTGAGCAGCTGCAGCTTCGTATTTTAGAGCTTAGTCTCCAACTCCCAACCTTCCAACACAGGTTTTTGTTAGAAATATAATTCAGCAGTATGCTACTGTAGAAAGCGAGTGTTTATTGTTTCTGGGATTTTTCGTCCGGGTCTGTGTAAAAGGCAGCTGGGATTTAATTTTCGAAATCAAGCTATTCGAGTATATATATATATATATATATATATATATGTATATGTATATGTATGTATATAAAATATAATTCAGGTAATTTATGCAATATAGCTGGACTCTCATGTCGATTCGAATGAATCATCTTTTCAATGGAGATAATGTTTGCTAAGTACGAGGATGACAAGTAACAAAATTCTATATTGGAAGGAATTTGTCCATTTTTTGGGGTCTCAAAATGGTGTGGAAACATATAAGAACTCTTGGATGAAAATGGGAAAAAAGATATAACTCCAATTCGTTTGGAAATGTTAAACTCTTTGGAGCAAGAAGGGGTTGATCCGGATCATCTTGACTTGGTTATGATTTCTCTATTTTTTTAAGAATACCCAGAGTTAGGTTCTTCTCCAATCTCTATCAAATAGAATATGCTGAGTCAAATCTTCTTTCACTTGTTTTAGATCGGTAAAATCATATGGCCTAAGAATCTTTGAAAACCATGCTATTAGAGGGCAAGTACTTAAAAAAAAAAAACCTATTCCCTTACCTTACCAGGACACACACACTCACCCAAGGAAAGAAGATTCAAGCAAGGCGCATCTCATTCTGCTTGGAGGAGTAGAGTGCTTAGGGATGATGACTAGCATCTTTGATAGAACTAGATTAATATTAATAAACATTAAATTACTCTGACACATCATGCATCATACCATCGCATTCAACTTTATTTCAATGTCACTCCTTGTTGAGAGTTCGAAAATTTTACCATAACAACATTGAAATGAATATAGATTCTACAAAATTTTATAAAAAAGGAAACAATATTTATTATTTAAATTCATAATAACGAGTTATTAAGTGTGATGAATAATAGGAAAAACTAACAATATTTATCATTAAGTGTGGCAAATAAAAGGAAGGTGAGGGCATATCTGTCAGAAGAGAAGGCTTGAAACTATTCATTACATAAGCCAACTATTTTCCATTATTCTAAGCTTGAAAACATGGGTTTTATTTTATGACCATGAATTAAAAAAGAAGATTTAAAATATTGATTTGGTATATTAAGCTTTTAGTAATATGTATATTTAAATTTGAGTTGTTAATAAATGAAATAAAGATACAAAAAAGACATTCGATGTTAATATATAAAAGATTATGATTGATTTGATAATATGATTATTTTTAATAAAGGGAAAAATATGTTTTGATCTGCCCATGTCAAACTAAATAGCTCGTTAAAACTTAAGTTTTGGATACTTATGTTCATCTGGAAAGGTATTAGATTTTGATGCAGTTTGTGCTGAACGATTTTTTTTATGCCTAACTGATCCTTACCCATTTTAAGTCAATTTCTACGCTTGATAAAGGAGAAGAAAAAAAAAATTGGTAAAAAATATGCTACTAAACCTTTTTATATTATAAACAATTACTTATTAACATGGTGAAAGATATTATCTAGAGTAAAAAACATTACTAAAAAGTTTATGGAACTATTGTTCCAAAAAAAAAAAATACAAATTAAATGCCTTATGGCATGGGAAAAAGGTAAAATTTTGGAAATGTATTTTGTGAATTTCTAAAGGAAAAATAAAAAAATATAATTGGAAAAAATTATAAAAATATATTAGATGTTCTTTGTATAAGTAAGATTTGAATTTATTTTAAGGTTTTAAACCAAAGCCGCGGTACGGGAATGAGAGTTTACCTTGAATGGCAAATTACGAAAGCTTGAAGAGAGTAAAGAAAAAATCCGTGCCCTTTTTTCTCCAACAGCTCTCTCTCTCTCTCTGAGACCCAATTCCACAATGAATTAGGGTTCTTTGTTTCTTTCAATTCTTCCATCTCCGCCAAAACCCTAGCCCTAGAGTCCCCAAAACCCTAGAGTCACAATGGCGGAGAGTGCATCATCATCCCCAAAACCCATGCAACCCACCAACCCCATTGACCCCATTCCCCAGAACCAATCTTCCTCCTCAAACCCCCCAATTCCCTCTCCTTCACCCTCCATTGATCTCCCTCAAATTTCCTCTCCGCCTCTTCCTCCTCTGCACCAATCCCAGTCTCAGCCTCAGCAAATTCTGCCTGGGTTGAATTACCCTATCCAGCAGACACTACAGCGGTCGCCGTCCATGTCGAGGATCAATTCAATGCAGTCTCAGACGCAGCAGCAGCAGCAGCAGCAGCAGCAGCCGATGATGGTGCGCCAGCAGACGGGGATCTATGGGCAGATGAACTTCGGTGGGTCCGCGATTCAGCAGGCTCAGAATCAGCAGCAGCTGGGGGGTGGTGCTGCTGGTGGCGGTGGGGGAGGGAATTTGTCGCGGTCAGCGTTGATGGGGCAGAGTGGGCACTTGTCACCTATGCTGTCAGGACAGGCTGCGGCCGCGGCGGCTGTTGCTCAGTTCAGTTTGTTGACGTCGGTACGAGTTGATTTGTAGATGCTGGAATTCGCCTTTTTTTTTTTTTTTTTTTGTTGGGAGTTTGTTTATTGGATTGGATTGAGTGTGAATTGTTACTTTCATTGATGTACTATGCTATCATTTACACAGGGGAAAAAGAAAAAAAAAACCACAAACTTGATGTCTTGGTATTGGGGATTATATAATGCGAGTATGGGTAGAACCTTTGAGAAAACCAGTGAAGTTTTGGAAGTCCTCAGAGGTAGAAAGTCGGGTTAGTGTGGCATCAAGTTATTTATAGATGCTAGCTAAAATGTGAGGATGAAAACGGCTAAGTTATATTTATTGGATGGAAATTTCTAAGTGTGAATTCTTAGTTCATTGATGTACTCTGCTGTCAGATGTAAGGAAACTCATAAGTTCGATGCATCTGTAACGGAATTATATAATGTGGGCACACGTAGGACCTTCCAAAACAAGTGAAAATTTGGATGTAGAAAGTGGGGCTAGCATGGTATGAAGATATCTTTCAGATTCCAATTGTTGTATCTATGGTAAAAGGCCAAAAAATTGTGTAGGAAAAGTGACCCATTGTTGTGTTTGTGCAATTTTTTTTTTTTTTTTTGTCGCAAGAGCAAGAGAGAACTTTGGAAATGCTAACTGTATGATGGTCAAATACTAGTTTTATGCTGATACGACTGCTTTGGGAAAAGTACTTTGGAAAATGGTTACCATGTGACAGTTAAACTATACTGTTATATTGGTTTAGCTGTCTAGGGGTATCTGCTTACTACCTTTTGGCTAAATTGTGGATCACTGGATTACATAATAGAAAAATATAGAAGTTACCTGATCACCAAAAAGATAGAATATGAAGACATGTTCTATATTAGCCAAATTGTAAACTTCCTAATAGCTTTGAACATTTTTATATAATAACTGATTATTGGATTTTATTGATTTACTTGGTCAATGGACTAACATGTTAGGGACTGTGTTGGCTGTGCACTAATTTTCTTCTTTTTTCCTTAAACGATGAAAAACTTATATATTCATATTCATATTTTGAAACAAGTTATCTTCTGGGTGCAGCCAAGACAGAAAGCAGGACTGGTCCAGGGTTCCCAATTTCATCCAGGTAATGCTCCGGGGCAATCTTTGTCAGGAATGCAAGCAATGGGGATGATGGGGCCCCTTAATTTGAGTTCACAATTAAGACCAAATGGGACCCTGACTTATGCACAGCAGCGGATAAACCAGGGGCAGATGAGGCAGCAATTGACACAACAATCTCAGTTGACCTCTTCTCAGGTATAAATTCATGTGTTCATGTTGATTTACTCTATTTCCTGTTTCTGGATCCGATAAAGCGGAAACATTTCAAGCTCTGATGTTCTAATTGTTAGGTCATGTTGTTACTTTGTTTCTCTTCTTGCAATGGAAAAATTTATAGTTTCTGTATGGTATTGAAATCATTGATAACACAGATATTTTGGCTATACTTCAGTTCACCAAACAACTGTGATTTTGCTCCCATTTTCAAATCTCAGATTACTCTGAATACCAGTATCTATCCATTTTAATGCATCACCATATCGGATGAATTTAAATTTACTATAAACTTTTTACCATTTCCAAATTGTGTGGGTTCTTGCTAAGGGAGAGAGTTATTTTTTGTGTTCTCTCTTTTTTTCTCTGTACCTTTGATGCTCATTGTATGTGTCCTATGTACCTTGGTTCGGTGTTTTTTTGGTGCTTGTTTATAAAATCTTATTGTTGCCTATAAAAAATTTCTAAATTGTGATATTCAATCTCCAAAAAGTTGTTAGTAGGCATTGCTTTTGTAAAGTTCAAATTTAATGATTTCAAAATATTAGTTTAGATGGAATCTGGATGATTTTTCCACTGTTCAATTTTCAAGTCTATAGTAACTAGCACTTGCATTAGTTCCTTATTTTGATGCTCCAACATGAGTTCTTTATTTTTAGTCCTTAAGGTTGTTATTTCTTGCAGTCCCAACTCCACAACTAAGTTGGTCTAATCTTGATTCTAAAATTCACTGGCTAGGGGTGCAAATTGCATTCAGCCAGAAAAGATCTGCTTCAGCATGTCATGCCCCAACCATGGACATTAGCCACCTATTGTGGTTAGTTTTTATTGGGAATAGTTTTTGCTGGCCCAATTCAATAGCCATCAAGAAAATACATTTAGTTTTTCTAAGGAGGGACTACATCTGTGAATTTGCTTATGTTTTAAAGCATATGTAATATATGTAAATCTGGGCAAGCTCAGGCACAGTAAATTTGAGCTTAGCTTGAATTTAACTTTTTCTTGGGAACTTAGATACCTGGTTAGACTTTCTATTAGTCAGGGTGTGCCTGTCTATATGCCTTCTAAAGCATATGTAATATATGTAAATCTGGGCAAGCTCAGGCACAGTAAATTTGAGCTTAGCTTGAATTTAACTTTTTTCGTGGGAACTTAGATATCTGGTTAGACTTTCTATTAGTGCAGGGTGTGCCTGTCTATATGCCTTCTAAAGCATATGTAATATATGTAAATCTGGGCAAGCTCAGGCACAGTAAATTTGAGCTTAGCTTGAATTAAACTTTTTCGTGGGAACTTAGATATCTGGTTAGACTTTCTATTAGTGCAGGGTGTGCCCGTCTATATGCCTTCTAATAGGCTGATCTTTTAATTTGTTTTCATTTTTCTTATTTCTAGTTATTATATTTGATTGTTTTACTGAATTTCAAATTTCTGTGTTTCATGTAATCAAGTTGTTGCCTTTTAGTGTATGCTAATTTACCACAATCTCTGTTATTTTCAAGTAATGCATGGCAAATTACCTAGATGACTTGAAGTTTAAACTAGCAACTTGGTTATGAGGCCAGGGATCAGTTGCCTTTTCTGTTGTGTTAACTTTTTATGCTAATTTTTTCTTACATTTAATTTTGCACACATTATTTTATCAATAAATTTATTTCTGGAAAATACAGGCTCAAACCCGGCCAAGGACATCGTCACTCGCATTTATGAACCCACAGCTGTCTGGCTTGACCCAGAATGGACAACCAGGTATGCTACAGAACTCTTTATCTCAACAGCAGTGGTTGAAGCAAATGCCAGCTATGTCTGCTCCTGGGTCTCCTTCATACCGTCTTCAACCGAGGCAACAGGTCCTCTATCAACAACAATTGGCTTCATCTCCTCAGTTGCACCAGAACCCTATGGCCTTGAACTCACAGCAACTATCCCAGCTGGTGCAGCAACAGCCACAAATGGGACATCAGCAGCTTCAGCAGCAAATACAATCACAACAACAACAACAACAACAACAGCAGCAGCAGCAGCAGCAACAGCAGCCAACTTTGCATCAGCAACAGCAGCAACAGGCTTCTCCTAGGATGGCAGGTCCTGCAGGCCAGAAATCTTTAAGTTTGACTGGATCCCAGCCAGATGCTACGGCATCTGGGACAACTACACCAGGGGGGAGTTCAAGCCAAGGAACAGAAGCAAGCAATCAACTTCTAGGGAAGAGAAAGATCCAAGATCTAGTTTCACAGGTATTCTTGTGTTTTCACTACGCAATTCCTCTTTTGTCTTTATCATGTCCTGAAAATCAATGAAAAATTTGATATTAAACTTTTCTTTTTCCATGTAATTTTGCACTTGGGAGTTGTATTAGGAACAGATCAGGAAATACTGGAGGATCTTAACAAGTTTTAATTTTGGGAAACTGCACCAATTAAGGGTTTTTTTTTTCTTTTTTTTTCAATCTGAAATTATTAGGAGTGATCTGCCTTTTGGATTGTCAATAAATGTAAGGAAAACCAAGGGGATTCTCAGGTGGTGGTGGACCTCTTTTGTGGGAGAACCATGATGTAAAACTCTCTTTTGGGAATCATCAATAAGCAGAAGTAAATTCTGAGAAGAATTTGGGATTGTTGAGTGGTTAATACTTACAGGGAGGCTAATTTTTGTGTTGATTGGCTGGGGATCCCTTGTCAATCTACATTGGGAGATTTAATTGTGTTGGAGATTCCTCCTAATCTGTGACCCCAGCTTAAGGAAAGTCTGGTAGAGGTTGGCTAGATCCTGGATGATCTTTTTTTTTTTTTGATAAGTGTAAGTGTATTAGAATAAAAAGAAGTGTACACAATGTATACAAAGGAACCAAAAACCCAAAAGAAGCGTGGGAATACAAAAACCCTGGATGATCTTGTGTAGCTCTGTTTTGATGCTAGTCTACTTTGGTATCACCACCACCACCACCCACCCACTTACCCCACACCAAAAAGGGGAAAAAAACAAGCAAAAATTAGTCAACAACCATTCAAGAAATTTGCGTGTTTTTGGCGACATGTGCATGCTTTATGTGTACTTTGTTACACATTTGCCTATCAAAAAAAAAAAAAAAGGAGAGAGAAATTTGTCATATTCTTATTAACATTTGAGAATTATTGAATCATATGGGAAATCATGTATGCTACAAATATATATTGGGTATAATTCAACTCCTTCCCGGGGGGGGGTTGCATTGTTTAAGGAAAATTTGTCAAAATCATTGGATTTCCATACCCTGACATAATTTTGGTATTATATCAGAAGCCTTGGATATTTCAAACTGAAAATCTATGCAGCCATTTGCATCAACTTTTGAAAAATCCCCCAAACTAATATGCCTTTCAACTTTCTTTCGTCTTCCTCTAAGAAGAGATTCTGAATTTCTTCTGGTTTGTGTTGCTTGTTCTGTTCTGAATTATTTATTTTTTATTATTATTATTATTATTTTTTTTATTATTCATTTTCACCCAAAAATAATAGTTTGTAATTCTGATCATCTTTGACTCATGCTCAGGTGGATTCACAAGGAAAGCTGGACCCTGAAGTTGAAGATCTTCTTTTGGAGATTGCTGATGACTTCATTGATTCGGTAAGTATGTGCTTGCATATGAACATTATACAGATGTGACTCCTACCCCTACTGCCCATACATGTGCACACCTATTGTTTCCATGCTCTGTGATAGAGATTTATACTTACTATTTCCATTTCTGTGGTTACAATTCTTCATACATCAGTATGTTTCTGTGAAATGTGATATTAAAGCATATTTTGATTAGTCAAATATTCTAGATTAGGGAAATTAAGAACTGCCCATAGGCCACAGTTCATTGGGATCTGAATTAAGGATCTTCTTATCATTCTTTATGTCACTGTGGTATTTTTGTCTGTTGTGAGGCTATAAAACATTGTAGCTTAACTTTATATTCTTTCCAGTGGGTACCTTATATTTTGTTAAGATATTTTGGTATATGGTTTCATGCTTGTGCTTTAGATTTGGGGGGTTTTTCAAATAAAATTTCTCTGTTTGTACCTGTTTGCAGGTAACTACATTTGCATGCAGCTTGGCAAAGCATCGGAAATCTTCCACTTTAGAGTCCAAGGATTTATTGCTACACCTAGGTTTGTGCTGCATTATAACATATTTCATCAGTGTATTTTTTGTGTTTTGCATAAGGGAAATGATATGCATCACCTGAGTTGGGTGACTTTCACTTGTTGATTGAATTTTAGGAAGAGATATGATTATATATGTCTGCAAAAAGAAGGTCAAAATAATGATTGGCCAAAGATGGATGAAATTTTGGTGGACTCAAGTGTTATGACATGTAGCAGCATTCTTCATACAATCATCTGTTTTTGTGATTAAATCTGCACTCATATAGACACTGCATACACTGAAAGGCAGTTGTCTCCATTAGGTCCCTGCCATGTGTCAAACCTCTAACATGTCAATCCAATATGCACAAGGGCCATCTAGGTGTTTGAGATGCTGTATTGAACAATCAGCCTACTTGTAGTTATGTTTCCAAGCTTGTACGTAAGCTAGGTGTGTGCACGTCAGGTGCACTGCCCCAGAGCAACTTGGAGTCAGGCAGGTTTCCTGAGCAATTGTAGGATTTTCATGCTGGTTCTTTTTTTCTTTGATAGGCCATGTGGGCTCATTTAACCCATGGACACCATCATCAAGGGTATGCGTGTTGGCACTATGCATACACATGGACAGCAAAGCTAATATTCATGGTATGCTAGATGTGTTGAAGGCCTGGTGTAAAGGAATATACTGCTCCATTAACCTGGGGTGATGATTTCCTGAATAAGTGGGAAATCCTGGGCCTTGACTAGGATTTGGTCCCTTCTCAGTAAAACAGACCCATTTATAGGATCTTCTCTTGATGAACAGTTCAATATTGCCTTTTCTAATCCTCTGAAGCGATGTTTCTGATGAAATTTTCTGAATAGACAGTTTTAGGCATTACAGGTATCAATGGCGAGACTATAGTAGGGGTATGTGCCTATATCTTTTCCTAGATGCTAGCATGAATAGCATGAATCTAGCATGGGTTTAAAGTATTGAGTTTTTTGGACCCAAAAATAGTACTGGGTTGTCCTTCCTATTACTGTGATTTGATTGGGTGTCTGTCTGTCTATAAAAAAAACTGAAAAAATGGAAAAAGTTTTGGTAGGTGTCTCATTTTACCTGCTGGCTGCCGGAATATCAAAGAATATGATTTTTTGTTTTGTTGTTCCTCTTAGCGAACTTGGAGGGGATCTCCCTCAGATTTTTCATTTGAGCTGGGAGTTACCTCAAAGGAGGCAAATTTGGGAAATGGTTTTCAGAAAACTGCCACTACTCTCCTATTTAGAGCACTGATATCAAATATATGTTGAAGCAAATTGTATAATTCTTTGAAATGAAAGTAATGATTTTGTTTTGTGCTTAAAGTTGTATTCTGGAACAGAAGTCTACCTATCAAAAAGGGAAAATTTTGGAACAGAAGTCTGGTTACATGCATTTCATTTAATGTCATATTATAGTTTACTTACTGATGTGTTTGTTTTCCTGATTTTATTTCATTGTAAAATGAATGGAGCCTTAATGAATCTAATGCAAGGAAATCATCGCAGAAAAAAATTGGGATTTAAAAATTCCAGGATACTCGAGTGAAGAGCAGAAGAACCAAACAAAACCTGTAAGAATTTACTCTCTTTTCAAGATTTTGTACCATGGGATATGGCATTCTCTTATTGTTTCTCTATATCAAAGGCCTGTTCAGAGATAAAACTGCATGCATTTAATGAAATTAAAGGGGAATTTACTCAAATTTGTATTTGACAAATGATCATGCAAATTAGAAATTCAAAGTGCAAAGTATGTTTTAAGCAATCTATGAACTTTGTCTATTTTATGTTTTTAAATTCGTTGTTTTAATGTTTCAAATTATTTTAAAAATTTATGCAGCCATATGGTAGATATTCTTGTAATTCATTGCCCTTTTGTACTTGCTTTAATGTGTGTGATTATATCGTCCTCTAGTTTGTTCTTGGTTGAACTTTATTGTAAACAAATATATCTGATTATTTCTATGAATTAGCATTTCAAGAGGTCTTATTTGATGTCTGAATTTGAAATATGTACATGCAGTCTTCAAGTGAGCTCCACAAGAAGCGTGTTGATATGGTAACTCAAAATTTTCTGCACATACATTTGGTCTATTGCATTTCATAGGGTTCTAAACCTTGCTTTTCACTTTAAACACTGGCTCAGGTACGAGCATTGATGGAATCCTCACACTCTGAAACAAATGCAAATGCAAAAGAGATGATGAGGCAGGGCCTTGGCAACAACCCAGTTGGTGCGAATCCAATGATGAGGCCTTCACCTTCACCAAGTGCAGAGCCGTTGGTTTCACAATCAACCAGTTCTCAAATGCTGCAGCAGATAACCCGGTTTTAATGAACAACTTCTCACTTGTTACCTGATAGGGTTTAACTGACTGGACCATATTGGTAAGCATTCTGACCTTTGAAGTAATTAACTAATGCTTTCTTCATATATTGGTTTAGCCATAATAAGTGTAGTAGACTAAACATTCCATCTGTAAGTAGGTTATGAGGAGATTTTATGCTGCCATTAGAAGTTGTGTCCCTTTTTTTTTTTATCTCGTCCCATTTGTTTTATATGATGAATTTGCATGGTCAGGACTAACACACTAACACACACCCAGTTTTGAATTCTTAGTTCAAATTGCTGTTTGGTTTCATATACAATCCATTTTCCTGGAAGTGATTATTGAAGTACATGATTGCAGGCACAATTCTGAAAATAAGGTGTAGGTTTAATTCTTAGGATCATGGTTGCATATGCTGTCCGACTAACCAAGCATCATATGGTTTAATTTTGTAGTTCATTCTCGAAATAACTGTTTGTTTACCTAATAGAATGTGCTTTTGTAAACTTGTAATTGCTTCTGATTTGCTCATGAGAGTTTTCCAAACACTGCCTAAGGGGGTAATTATTGTAGTTCGGAAGTTTGGGTGGTGTTGGGGGAATAAACTATTGGATTGAATTATAGTGACCACCATGCCATGAATCCTATTCTTTTAACTACAATTCCTGCAAACCTCAATGTAAATCTCCACTCACCCTCAACCTTTTATTGCAGGTTCAGCAGCTGTAACTAGTTGGTGTATGTATTTCAGAGGAGTCGAAACATGGAGGAAAAAAAAGAAAAAGAAAAAAAGAAAAGGGAAAAAAACACAGCAGTGGACGATCTTCCATTTCATTTATAGTTGATTACAGTCATTCCATTTGGCTGACACTGCAACAGAAAATACCCTAAACTGATAGGACACCCCCTAGCTAGCTTCAAGCTCGTTTAGCATAACAGCAACATAGATTTTGGTTGAGTGAGCCTTGTAATTTTAATAATACTTATATGAACAGATGGTTTTCTTGCTTTGGACTTGGACCCTTTGTAGCTTAGTGAACTTAAAAAGAGGAGGGCTCTGCTCTTGGAACTGCCCCACCATTTCAACAGTGCTCTTGTATAAATGTTAGTTAAATTGCAGGTATTTGGCATGAATCTGGCTCAAAAATGGATGGTTTGTTAATACTGTATAGGATATTGAATACCGAATTTTTCTCGGTTTTGGGTCTTCCTTGGATCCAACCAATCTTCAGCTAAGATACTGTCAGGGTCTGGTGTTCACTTGGGGTTTGTATAGTAAACTAAAGAATTTAGCCCCTTAAAGTTGAATGAATGCTATAATTAATCCATTATTTGTTCTTTTTGTTATGTTGGCTGCCAACTTTGGCCTAGTTCAATTTTTTCTTCCATTTTCTTGTTCCTTTTGTGATGGTTTCATGTGATTTTCTTCTGTATCATGGAGGGTATGGTACCTCTATTTTTTAGGTATTGGGTCGATAAAAGCCAAATCCTATAATTTCATATGATTTTGTTATTTCTCATATATGATTGATTAATTCTAGGGCTGCTATTGTGGGTTGAATTGGGTTTGTGGCTAATTCGAGTCTAACCCAAACTAAGACACTCGGGTTGAGCTTTAGTTGATTTGGTTGGTCTGAATGTAACATTTTTTTTACGATATAATAATAATAATAAAAAAAATTCATTTACCTAATAAAGTAAAATAAAAAATGAAAAAGTATATGATATGATTATATTTTAATATTATTTTTTAAAACTAAAATAGTAAGTTGAATATTATTGCATAAGATAATAAAATTATAAATATTATGAAAATATTAAATGGGAAAAAGTCTTAGAGAAATAGAAAAGAGTTGCCTAAGCCCATTGGGTTGGGTTTTGATTGAGCCGGGCGATTAGGTTATATCTCACCGATGCTATACTGTGGGCAATACATTTTGGGCCTCCTTTGGGCCTGCTGTGTTTCCCATCAATACCCAGAAGCCCAGAACCCTGAACCCAGGGCCCAATAATGTCCACATAAGGTCCAGTGGAAAGTTTGGTGTGGGGCATTACCCACAATCAATGGGCCTATTTTGTGTTAAGTGGATCTGTCAGTGGGCCCAGTGGCATGTTGCAACCTAACAGGTCGAAGTCATGGAAAACCTTCACCTCATTGATGTGAGGAAACAAGTTATTTGAGAATAGGGATGACAATAAGACACATTTTTTCAGGTGTTCATCTAGCTCATAATGAGACGGGTTTGAAATTTAAATAAATAAACCGGGGAGAGGTTTGAAATATTTTTTGAAACCTAGACAAGTTTAAGTATTACTTTATTCTGCATCGCTTCAATTATATATAAAATTAAATTAAATTAAATTTTATTTTTTAATAATAATAAAACACTTTTCAATAAAATAAGATAAGTTATAAAAAATTATAATATTATAATTTTATTTTTGTATACCCATTCGCCTTGCCCTCCCTACCGAACCATATCTTTCACCAGTGTCACTGTTAAAATAGAAGCCGAATAAATAGACAAGTACCAGAAGGTCCATTCAGTACTAAATGTTTGGCTACATGAATCAGACAGGGACACAGAGGAGAAAAGAAAGGACAAAAACAACACAGAGGCCTAGCTCAAACTGGAAAAGGCCAGCAGAGAGGCCAAACTCCAAAGCTGATAAAAAAGCTGGGGGTGATTGATATGTTTCCCACTAGCATATGGTACTGTTTTCATTTACAGATGTCAGGACTCTGAACCATGTTTACCTACCATCCGGACACACCATAGGCCTTATTTTGGGAAACTTGTGTTTTGACGGTTCATTTGATAAATATATGATTTTTCAAACCCAATTTTATGAAATAGGAGAATCAGATTTTATTATGGAAAATAATATTGCCTTCATGCACTATGAGCCAATCCCCTTTTTTGTGCCAAGATTGCCCCTTCGGTCTCCATCATCAATAATAAAAAAAAAGTTATAGTGGTGCGGCGGCAATGGACTGATGTGGAGCTGCGGTAACCTTGGCACCTCCAGATTTTTCTTCCACAACAACATCCAAGCTTCCATGTCTGGAGATGGGTTTAGCTTCAATGGTGGTGGCGGAGATGGACTGAGTTGCGACGACAATAGTGGGTTTTGGCCGCGATTGAGGGGAAGCTGGTGGTGATTAATGGTGACAATGGCTGGCGCTCACCTTGTGCGGTGGCTCTACTTCAACTCTCTTTTTTTCAGTGGAAAAACCCTGAAAACGAAGAAGATGACGAAGGAAGAAGGGAAATAAAAAAGATGAGCCAAGAAACCTCTTCAAATTTTGATCGGTGTTGATATGGAGGCTTGGATGCTGTTGTGGAAAAAAAATCTGAAAGTGCCAAGGCCGCTGCAGCTCTACATCAGTCCATCGCTGCCATACCACTATAACTTTTTTTTTTTTGATCGGTGATGGAGATCGGAAGGGCAATCTTGGCACAAAAAAGGGGGTTGACTCATAATGCATGAAGGTAATATTATTTTTCATATTAAAATTTGATTCTCATATTTCATAAAATTGGGTTTCAAAAACCATATATTTATCAAATGACCCCATCAAAACACAAGTTTCCCTCTTACTTTCTTGCAACACCGGTGGGTTTTTGTGTAGGGTTCTTATTCATTGACAGTCAAGTCAGCACATGTTTAGAGAGGGAGATAGCGGAATCAAGGAGAGAATCCATGAGAGTCAAAAACACTTACGCAATACAAGAATATATTTGAGGATAAGCATGTGTCTAGATGACACAACATTAAGGTATAGCAGTCATGTAGGGATCCATCCAAGCATTGAAAAGATGCGCCATATGTAACATCAGTGGATAGTGGCTTTGAGCATGTGCTACCATGTACTAAGACATGCAGGTGACGGCACATAAGTGATTGTGCCATAGTGGGGCTTGTATGGAGTATATTGGACATATGTCACACGAGTGGAGATTGAATCACTCATGTTGCACTTCATTTGGGCCATTGTGGGTTAAAATCAAATTGGACCACAAGCCCATTACTAAGCCCATTTAGGCCCATAAAACCTTCAAATTTGTTGACTCATCCACTATACTAAAGAATTTCATTGAACCAAATCAAGTCCAATAAAGCTTAATAATTGCACAAAAAAGTAACTATTAGTATGTTCCTTCTCAATTGTATATAACTTCAAAATTTGTCCCTTTCCCTAAAGACATGTCTTTAGTTGAATAATTTAATTATTCAATCATCGATACAAGATCTAAAAGTTATAATATATGCATAAACTAGTTAAGTATATGTTTAATCATTCCCTACTACATTTAAAATTGGATTAATTAAGGGTTGATGTGCCTAATGACATATATTTTTGCAAGTTGGATTATAATTCACGATTTGTATAATATATGCATCATATGGGTGCCGGCATTCTCGTGCATTGACATTGTCTAGTATGTTCTCTTTTGATATCATTGGTCACATTATATCAATACATTTTTTAATTATGTTTGATTTTCTAGAAATAATGCTAAAATAATTAAACTTGTGCTTAACTAACTAATAGTAAAAAGAACAACTACCAAAAAAAATAAAAAAATATTGTACCCCTAGATCAAATTTGTTATTAATTAGCCCGTCTTTTGTTTAATATCTATTGGTTAATAGACTTTGTTATTAAAATGTCTCATCAAAACTTCTGTAAGCTATTTCAAGGATTGGTCGGATGTTAAATTGCCACCCAAAGTTTCATTGAACTTGCTTATCGACGACTTTAGTTTTAAACTTTGTTTAGTGATTTATTCATTTATTTATTTGTTTAAATAGATGTTGAAATTGAAATTTATAATTTTAAAAATATGATTTTAATATTATGAAAGTTTAATTAAACCTGAATATTTAGAAGCTCTAATTAGTTTAATTAATAAAAAGATTTCGACTTTCTTTGAAACCAATCCAAACAAAGTCTAAATCAATATTAAATCTAAACTTTATATTCGATTGGACTTGACCTCGTACTAATTAGTTGCCTTACAATTTTTTATAAGCTTTGATTGTTCCTATGAATTGTGTGCATGTATTATATATATATATATATATATATATAAAATAAAAAGCAAAAAAAAAAAAGAAAAAAAAAATGCATCTAATATTGACTTCACTAATGATCACTAACAAAATTTGATGATGGTAGGACCATTAAAAAAAAAACCCTTGAAAATTCTTATAACAATAGTTTGAATGAACAGTTCCTTCTTTCCAATAATTCAAGTTTTGGTATGACATCAACGTCAAAAGCCTTCATTTGCTAGGGCCAGAGAAGCATTCCCAAAAATAATTGGATGCATTTGTATATTAATTTACAAAGAGTTGAAGGGACTTGGGTGGCCATGGGCAAGTAAGGTAGCATTGACCTATCATGCATAGAGATGTTAATCTTTCACTCTCAATCAAGTTTCAATCATTGGGTTATTGTCCTCCTCTTTGCTCTTTGGTGGGAGAGATTCGTACAATGACCTTCATTTTTTTACATGATTAATGTACACATCATTGGACTGACGAAGAACCTGCCCATTCTTCATGCACAAGTGGAGTATATTTTAAAAACTTTTTAAAAAATCATCCTGAAAAGTAATTTTAAAATTTTCATTCCTTGTGTTACACTACGTTTTAAAGAAGTTTCAAGTTTGTCAATTCCTTATTTTTGAGAAGAAAATACCAAAAAACATATTTGACAATTTTCTATTATTAAAAATAAGAAATAAGTGTATTTGAAAAATATTTTTAGCTGTTTTAACTTATTTTTTTAATAATTTATTTTAAAAAATAATTATATAAATATGAAAATAATTATTATATATAAACATATTCAAAAACATAAAAAATATATTAAAAATATTTCAAGTTCACATATTTTTGTTTTATAAAAAATAAAATTACAATACAACACTTTTAAAAATATTTTTAGTTATTTTCACTTGTTTTTCTAAGAATTGTTTTAAAAAATAATTACAGAAAAATGGAAAATGATTAAAAATAAAGTATTATACATAAACATATTTATAAATATGAAAAACATATTGAAAATATTTTAGATTTCCAAATAGATTTTTGTTCTGTAAAAAATCATATAACAGTTTTCAAAAATTATTTTTTTTGGACAATATTTGCAAAAAATAAACTCAATTATTAAAAAGATGAATTCATTGTACAAAAAAAAAAAAACTTATATTTTCATGATTTTAATATAAAATTTATTGTGTAAAAGGTGAATTGAGCTTTTAAAATAAGAATAGAACAGGTAACATAAATGAAAGTAAGGTGAGTTTTTTCGGATACATATCAATCCCTCTAAGAGGATAAGTTTTAGATTAAAATAAATTAATTTGAGATGAGTTTATATATATATTTTTAACTTCGGGGTGGTTTTGGGTATGATTTTGTTTGCCCTTGTAGTGTTATTATTATTATTATTTTTATTTAATAAAATGGATATGAGAATTAGCTTATACCAATCGTGCCAATTAGGCATTACCATACGTAGGAGGTAGAGGAAGTATTCCATCCAAGGTCTTTAAAATTGTCATATTTTTGTATTTAAATTTTTAAATAAAATAATCAAACTATGCTTTAAGCCCTCCTTGGTTGATATCTTCAAACCGGCATCCATTAAAGCGCCATATGAAGTTACATGTAGATGGAGGAGCAGCACAATAATTCTTGGGTCGTAGACTATCAATTCATTTCAGTATTAATTGAGGCAAATATTGATTGCTGCTGATGGAAAGCCATTGAACTCTACTATCAATTCTTGTACTTCTATTTCTGCAGAGAGGAAAAATGGGCAGGAGCCCATCTTTTGCCGATGTGGGACTCATTAGAGGAGCATGGTCAATGCAAGAAGATGAAGTTCTCATCAACTACATCAGAGTCCATGGAGAAGGCAACTGGAAAAGTCTTGCTCAAAAATCAGGTAAAATATTAATTGATATAATTAAGACAATTGATCTACACAAGTATTATTGCTTGAGTGATCTTCATCAGTTATGAATATGTTTTGTTTTTGAAGGTTTGAAGAGATGTGGAAAGAGTTGCAGGCTTAGATGGTTGAATTACTTGAGGCCTGGGCTAAAGAGAGGTAGCTTTTCTCCTGATGAAGAGGAGCTCATCATCAAACTTCATCGTCTTCTCGGTAACAGGTACTGGGGCTTAGCTTTATCCTCTACCTTCTCCAAGATAGGAAAAATTTAGTTGAATTTGCTTACTGTTTGATTTCATTGGCATCCTTTGTAACGACCCCTTGTCCGCTTCAGGCGATGAGTGCTTACGATTTTAAAATGTGTTTATAAGATTATAAGTTTAAAAAGAAACTTATATTCTTTTATTTGATATGGACATTCTATACAAACATAACATTCTCGTTTTGTCTTACAAAATTGTGAAATTAAAGAGACAAACATCACATGGGGAACCAAACAAATAAAGACCCACATAAGGATATGAGATTGACATTGATACTACTCTATGAAAACCCGCTCTTTTCTATATAAATATCATCCACTTCAAACTCAATATATTCTCATAGCTTTGGCTTTGATACCACTTTTATGACAACCCACTCCCTCCCGTATAGATATTATTTGTTTTGAATTCAATAGGTTTTCGTAATTTTGAAAAACATGTTTATAAAGTTAAGAGAGCTTCTACTCCTATCCTCTGTGGATGCACACTCTTTTGTCTCAACCTCTACCTCTACCATTGTTGGTTTATTACCTAAACCTAATGTTTTTGTGTTGGGTCCATTCCCATCAACATTTTGCAGGTGGGCTTTGATTGCAGGAAGACTTCCAGGGAGAACCGACAACGAAATTAAGAACTATTGGAACACCACCCTTTGTAAGAGGCTGCGAGGAGATCATAAAATAGAGAAGAAGCCGGTGGATAATTCTGCAACATTGGACAGTCCTCAACCCATTCGACCTAAGGCTTTTCGTTGCCAAAGAGTTATCATCTCAACTCATAAAGAAGAAAGCCATTTGATGAATAAAGATTCAGACTTCATCTCTGAAACAGGCCATCTCCCAAGTACTTCTACTTCAACCTTGCTCCATGACAGTTCTATAAACTTCCTGATGGACTCTTATGACGTACCAGCAGCTTTGGATCCATATTTCCTGCAGATTCCTAGCTATAAGATGCAAGAAAATGGTAGTTCTTCTTCTTTTTCTGATTGTTTTTTGTCAGAAGATGAACTTTTGGTTCAAAACAGGATCAGTTATGAACCTCCTCAGCTCACTTGGGCCTTGGAGCTGAAGAAGGTGGCTTCATTCTTGGATTTGGAAGATGACTGAAAGGAGTCCTGAGGGAAAGAAATTAACCCAACAAGTCTACCTTGGAACTTCCCATTTCATCCATAATTGTTGTAACTTGTGAAATGCTAATGTGTAGATTATTGTGCTTTGACATCCATAATATAATTCGGTGCCAATGAATTGGAGATTGAAATTTAAGCCTATGAACTAATTTATGAATCTCGATTCATCGATCAAACCCGAGACATACATACATATATATAAATATTAAATAATTTAAAAATTAATAAAATTTTAACGAATTTTAATTATATTTAATTTTTTTTTTAAATTTTCTTTATACAATTTAATTTTGTTTGAGTTTTTCTTTGTATAATTAAATATGAGAAAATTATTATTATTATTTTTTATCTAACCTTTGATGATCTCATTTGAGTATGAAGTTCATTTTCTACTTTACAAAACACATTTCAAAAGTATTTTCTTTATTTTATTTAAAAAAAAAAATTAGTTATGAAAATAGGTTATTTTAAAAATAAATTAGAGGTTTTTTAAGTGCTTTTTTTTTTTTTTTCACAAAAACTCATTATATCTTCAAGGAAAATAAATATTAATAATAATAATAATTTTTATATTTGAAGTTTTAAACATAATTTTATTTATAAAAATAATTACAAAAATTGGTTTTTGAGAAATTTTTTAACAACCTTTGCCAATGGAAATTGCTCTTAAAAACAATTTTCTAGTGCGGGAGACAGGTTTGATAAATTTGATAAACTTTTGGAAAAAAAAATTTGGAATTTGTATGAAAACATTTTATTTATAAGAATATATTTAAGATATTTTTAGTTACTTTTTTTTATAAAACATTCCGAGTAACCATAAAAAATATAAGAATACTTTAATTCTTTTATATTATACATAAATCTATAATACCAAGTTAAACAATTATTTTTCATATTTAATTAATTTTTAAGTAAAATTTTATTTTTGAAAATATTTCAAATTATGTATAATATAATACCAAGATAAATAATGAGTCATATATATTGGACACATGATATGCATTCAAAAGGATGAAACATGACCAAATTTGAAAAACTACAAAATTAAGTTTTACAAATAAAAACAAATCAAACAATTGAAATCAAAAGAGAATTGGAAATAAATATTTTTTTATTGGAAAATTTCCAACCAATTGAAGTCAAGAGATTATTAGAAATAAATATTATGTTGTTGACAAGTTTCCTAGAGAAATGAGACAAGTTGTGAAAATCAAATAACCAAATTCTTTGAATTAAGTAACCAAATTTTAAGGATTCTAAGTTTAATTTCCTAATTTCATTTATATTTATAATGACTTCTTTTAATGAAGAGATCGATTAAAAAAACAACTTTATATAGGAAACGAACCTTCACATAAAGAAAAATGTTTCACAGAATCTTCCTTCACGTTAGAAAATTAGTAAAAGTACTACACATGTATTTTTCGTCATTCAACAAGTTCATTCGAAAACAAGTCATTTTAAGTCATTGATTCATCTTCAAATCTAAAAAAAAATGTTCATCATCATTTTTCAAATTATGATCAAAGTAAATAAATTAAAGGAAAAATATTCTTTTACAAATAATATTATCACTGAGTTTGTACCTCATAATTAATTTTAATAAAAATTTTTGTTTTACAATTTTTTTTTTTATGATTTTGCTAATTGTGCAGAAATTCATGAAATTTGTGCATAAAGAAATCTTTAGAATTATTTTTGAAAAGCTCATTAAACAATTGTTGAGTGCTGAGTGGGTCGAATGAATTTAGTAATTTAATTAATTACTTAACCATGGAGAGAAGCTTCATAAGCTAATTAAAAATTTAGGGATTACCAACTTAATGTAAAAAATGAATGACTTCTTAACTTCACGAGGCCCACTTAATTAATTTAATTAGGAAACTCGATACCAAAAATTAAGAATATTTCTTTTCATGACCCTTAATTAATCTACTTTGATGTGTGTAACAATATACATGCTTCACATGTAAGCCAAATGAGTTTGGACGCAAGAAAGTTAATTTTATAGCTTAGGTCATGTTGGATACACTTTTATATATATATTTGGTAATTATAAAGGATGAGGGAAAAAACCATTTTTCAATAATTTTTTTATTAAGTTTTAATTATTTTTTTAGTGTTCATAAGTGAGATACTAATGTTGTTAGGTAAAGAAAATAAGATCCAAATGGGTCATGGGTTTTAATTTCCCATGATTTATCCTTTTTTTTTTAAAAAAAATCTTATTGAAAAAAATACGATGATCTATTTGAGAAGATATATATATATATATATTAAAAAATTATCTCTAATATTTTATATAATAAAAGTATATTTAGGAACTTATAATGCTCTTAACTTTTTTTTTATATAAATAATTTATAAGATAATACATTGTAGAAAAATATGTATAATTTTATATTAAATTAATGATTTCATAATATGTAATTAACTAAATTCATATAATTTATTTAAAAGGTTGTGGTAAAATATGTTAGGAAGCGTGCTAAATTCCTAGTTAGTATAAATTCATTTTTTGTAAAGAATATTATATAGAATATTTTTAGATTAATATATTATTGTAATATTAGACTTCCTTATAGAGTAAGGAAGGTTATTAGAAATATTTCTATAAATATTTTAAGTTATAAAGAGAAAAAAATTATGAGATGGAGATGAGCTTGTAAAGATTACATGAGGTGAATAGAGATGTGAGGAAAAAATGGGAGGTACTTGGTGGACCCCGAGAGCTCATAATAGGATAGAGATACGAAGAATGAGAAAATATGAGATGTTTTGAGAACCCAATAATTGTATCTGGTTATATTTTATGTAATATTCTGGTTCTATCATTTGTAATATTTTCTATTGTATAGTAGAATGATTTTCTCTCATTCGTGCACGTAGGCATGATTGGTCAAACCATGTTAAAACCTTATGTACCGTTTGTGTTGATTATTTTATCTTTGTGTTTTTTATTAAATAGCTTTGCATCAAAGCTTCTTGTAACAAAATATGTATCCAATGTTACTTTTTGAAACACTGTAATGTTATATATATATATATATATATATATATATATATATATATACATTAAAATAAGTAAATTTATGAATTTTACTTGCTTGCAAAATGAAATATTTAATTCACTTAATCGAAAAAAAAATTATATTAGATACAATATTTTGAAAAAAAAAAGAATATCTTGATAAATTAATAAGTTATTAATATATCAATTAATTAATATCTATGTATATAAATAATACAAATTAAAGTTTAAGATATAAAATAAAAAAATATACATCAAATTGAAGAGACGATTTCCTTTTTGATTTTTGATTTTTTTTTTAAATTAGTTTGGATTTCCAATTTTTTGTAATATTAACTTTTTTTAATGGGAAATCGTCTCTTGAAGAGACGATTTCCCTTTTGAATTTTTTTAAAAAATTAGTTTGGATTTTCAATTTTTTGTAATATTAATTTTTTTTTATTGTCTCCCTTTTGAATTTTTCTTTTTTTAAATCGTCTTTTCAAAAGACGATTTTGCTTAAATTTTTTTTTATCCGCAGACCCTTTTTCTTACCTGGCAAAAACTACCATACATTTGGAATTACTTTTTCTCCTACGGTAATTTAAGAATAATTTTTTAAAATTACCGTACTCTTGTCAAAAGTCCAGCTTTGATTCATAAAAGGATAGTGAGATATAAAAATAAGGGTTATATGATTAGAAGGATTTTTAAAAACCAATTTTGAAAATTTGATCTTTTACCTTTTTTTTGTCTCATTTGGATAAAAATATCCTCATTATTTTCTTGTAAAAATAACCATCCCTTTTAAAACATATATATGTAAATACTTGAAATGATAAAAGAACATTTATGTCAAAAATAGATTACTTTTTTTAAAAAAAAAAGAGAAATGTTAGATTCACGATTTATGGATTATTTCATCCATTTTAACTAAACATTTCTAAAATTAAGCATTAATTAATATTTCTATCACTATACATAATTTTCACCTAACTAGTTTCTTAAGAGGTTAGATGGTACTATACATTGCTGAAGTACATTAATTTTTTCTTCCTTTCTTCTTAATTAATTTGGCCACGTAACAATTCATTTAACACTTGGTCAAGGCACCCCAAATCATTAGAAATTCAGCTAATACAATCATGGTCATGACCCACGTAGCTAGTAAGAATTCAATTTAAGAATTCAATTGTTGATTGAAAAACATCTCTTTTGTTGACCATGCTTCCTCATTAATTATTGATCACTATACTCCAAAAAGATTTTGCGTAATTGAAACGGAAGTTCACTTAAGAAATTTTGATAATATATTCTTCTTTCTTCCTTTCCACCTTTATATTAAGAACATATATAGAACTTGTGTCGTATATCATCTTATTTATTTATTATGTTATTTTTTTTGTTCATATATATTTTTTTTGTTGGTCAAGTTGGTCTCAGATAGATGACAAAGCCCTTACCCAATCCCCCGGTAATTGTTGGTCAGGTCGGTTTCATATAGATGGCTTCGTCTTCCACTGATATATGAGTTAACATTAAATTTTGGGTGGAGACAAGACATACTGGGCCATTTCCTCACTTGATGTGGTGTTGGTTGACCTCGTGCATGTCTACCTCAAATTTTTTATATAAACTCTTTGATGGTGGACCAATGTAAGGGGCCTTTATTGCATAGTATATTTATATATATGATGATGAATATAATTAGTTCATTAAGGGTTAATTAAGTATTAGTCACATAGATGATGAATGATTGCCACCAGTGCTTTCTCTTTACGTGTCGAAGTGAATGACAGTTGGGTTTGGTTTGGGTCTTTTCAAATATACTTGACAACCATTAATCTCTCTTTCTCTCAGCTGCACCTGCACCAGAAAATCAAAGACCACGTACGTACTAGATAGCTAGCCACATGAAAATGATTATTGTGTGGGAACACAAGTCTAATTAAAATTTCTCATAGCCACATGACAATAGCGGTTTCTCTTTTCGTTTCAGGTTTACCACATGTATGCATAGTGTTGAGGGCACGCTTGAGTGGCTTATACAAGCCCCTTCTCCCTCCCTCCGTCTCTTTACTTAGAATTTCTCATAGTCATAGATCTAATGATTTTTAAATAATGGTGGTTTCTCTTTTCATTTCAAATTTATCACATAATTGCATAATATTGAAGACACTTGGATGGCTTAGACAAGCCCCCTCTTCTCTCACTCCCTCTCTCTTTACTTAACATTTATCATAATCATAACTCTAATGATTTTTAGATAATAATGGTTTCTCATTTAATTTCAAATTAGTATATTTGTATAATATTGAAGGCACTTGGGTGGTTTGTACAAGCTTTTTTTCTCTCTTTTACTTAGAATTTTTCTTAGTTAAAGTGTTTAAAAGCACATGGGTGGCTTATACAACCCGCCTCTCTCTCTCTCTCCCCCTTTCTCTTTACTTAAAATTTCTCATAATCATAGCTCAGGTGATTTTTAGATAATAATGGTTTCTCATTTCATTTCAAATTAGTATATTTGCATAATATTGAAGGCACTTGGATGGTTCGTACAAACTCTTTTTCTGTCTCTTTACTTAGAATTTTTCATAGTCAAAGTGTTTAAAGGCACATGGGTGGTTTATACAACCCCCCTCTATTTCTCTCTCTCTCTCTCTCTTTATATATATCTTTATTGGACGCCAATTGAGGGTTATCATGAGTTCGAATAACAAAGTATTAAGACGCGACAATGCTTATCTTCAATTCAAGTATGAATCATTCTAGTGATGATTTTTAAAACAGGTTTGACTCTCACAATATGTACTAATTAATCAAAATTTAGTGTATGAACTCAATTATATCATCATAAATGCCCTAATTTAAAGCAAAAGTTTTTGAACTTTTGTATTAAAAAAAGTTTTTCTCACTCTAATGATAATAGGGAAAAATAATATGTCGATCACATTTAAAGATAGTCTACATACATAGCGTGACATCATTACTGCACTAATGAACCTCACATGTTACATCATCTCTTGTACAATTCACCTAACGTTTTTCAAAGGATGATAATCAACATGTATTTGTGTAGTCCGATCCTCACTAATAATTAAATTTTGCTATGGTAGAAAAATAAAATCTCAATAACCCTAATTAAATCTTCAAATTCAACCCCAAGAGATTTTTGTAGTGTACGAGGATACATAACTGTACATATCTACCCTCCATGTGCAACACGGTGGATGTGGTTGGTGCGCACGCCGATTATCAGATAAGACAGCTTGCACTTTTCCACCGAAATGGGACCTCCACTGTCCGACGCTTCACTTCGAATGAGGAGCTGGTTCATTGCTTCTTCAGAATGGATTGGAATAGCCGAACTAGCCATGTCCAAAATGTTTTCGAGTAGGAGCACGACAACTAGTACTCTGTAAAGTTGCTGTCACTATAAATCACCAAAGTGAATTGCGTTGGGGTAAAATCATTCAGCTTTCTAAGTTGTTGGCAAACCTCAAAACTTTGTTTGTCGTGTGCTTTTTCTTTTTGGTACCTAAGGAAGTATGCTAATGATAAATATTTTCCAAAACAGTTGTTTTGGGCATGTTTGGTTCTGTTTTCAAAAACTGTTTTTTGTTCTTGAAAACAAAAAATATAAAAAACTTGTTTGATGAAGGGAGTGTGTTTTTATTTTTTGTATTTTTTGTGTTCTCAAAAACTATTTTTTTGAGAATAATAAAAAGATGTTTTCATTATTCAAAGAATAAATTATTTTTTGTGTTTTTTTTTTTTGTTTTCTTAACTGCTTTTTGTGTTTCCATAAAGGTGAACTCTACCCAATGGGATGGCAACGGGGCGGGTTTTTTCGGGTACCCGCCCCGCTCCGCCCCTAATGGGACGGGGTTTAAATTTAATAAACGGGTTTGGGACGAGCATGAGATTTTTTTTAAAACCCGGGGCGGGTTTGGGACGGGTTCGGGTATTACCCCATCCCGCCCCGCCCCGCCCCGTTTACATATAAAATTCCCAATGGGTAACCATCAATATGATTTGTTTCATTCTTCAACTATACATCTGCTTTCAGAGCAACCCATAATCAAATTACAGGAAAAAAAAATTAAAAATAAACATAAAGATAACAGATTGAGCAATGAACTCAAACAGAACTTCATCAAAATGACAAAAGCAAGGATTGGAGTGAAGACCGAACAACAAAAACACCCAGATTGAAAAATGAAACAAGATCAGGAACAAAGAAAACCAAAACTACTTTTCAAGCCAAGAACATGAGGATCCAGGATCAAAAATGCACAAGTCCACCCCATAACCATAACAATTCCATCAGATTCTCAGGTCATGATTCAATCCCAAAAATTAAACGAAATCACCTTCCCTCTTAGTAAGTCCTCTGTTCTTTTTCTTCTTCTTCACATATTTGCAAAAGATAGTTAACATTCTCTATCTCTCTGTTTTTTGCAGTATCGAAGGGCGGTGATTCGAGCTTGGAGCCATCGTCTTCTTCGCTGAAACCTGACCCAGATGAAGAGAACTCACCGATCAAATAGGTGGCTCTGACCGTGCCCACCACAGACAACCCTTCTCTGCCGGTGCTCACCTTCCGAATGTGGTTCTTGGAACGGTCTCGTGCGTGCTCCTCTCGTTTCTGAACCAGTTCTTTTGGTACAGAACAGAGCCGCTCACCATCACTACAGTCTCAGCTCAGATCGCCGTGGTGTACCATCAATACGATTCCCAATGGTGTATGTTGAAAAAAACTAAACGGGCCGGGGCGGGTACGAGGAATTTCCATACCCGCCCCGCCCCGCCCCGCCCCGCCCCGTTTAATTTTTTAAACGGGACGGGGATGAGAATTATTTTTAATAAATGGGGCGGGGTTGGGATGGGGGCGACCCGTCCCGAACCCACCCCGTTGCCATTCCTAACCACCACACCCCCACCTGCAAACTTTTTCTTCTTCCTTAAATTATTAAAATTAATATACTTACACATTGTTATAAAGTCATCATTTGTTTAAGAAAATTATAACTAGTGTAAAAATTTTAAAATGAAATAATTTTTTTTAATTTAAATGAATTATACATATGAAAATTATTTATATATATAATATCAAATTAATGAAAGAAAACACTTTATTAATTTAAAAAATAACTTTCAAACATGCTTTTTGTTTTATTTATTCTAATTTTTTTTATTAACTCAACCAAATATGTTTTTTTTTTTGTAGAACAAAAACTGACAATTTTTTCCTGAAAACACAAAAAACTGTTCTTAAAAATTGTTCTAAAAAACTGTTTTTCAGAATAGTTTTCAAAAACAACAATCAAATAACCCTTTATATTTTGGATAACAAAAATTTATTAAAAAATTTTAACTTATTTTTAATATTACGATAAAAATAATTTTTTAATATTTTTTTTTTAATTATTTTGTATGTTTGTCCTATTATTTTCTAAAAATAGTCTCCGAACAAAAATTAAAATATGTTTTGAACAAATATTTTGTTTTTAAAAACAATCTCTTTGATCAGTGGATACTTTTTTAAAAGTCACCCAATTAATGTATCTCGAAAAACTGCTTTTTGAAAATACGATGTTTTGTTAAAAGGTCGCACAATTAAATAATTAAAACATTTTTGTAAAAAAAAAAAATTGACCAAATATGTTTTTAAATTTGAAAAACCACTTTTTTTTTTTTTTTTCCTTTTACTTTTAAGAATATATATATATTTTGAAAAATAATTCTTAAATAGACTCTAAATTTCATAATTTTATAGCCGGATTTTTAAAATCATGAGGTATTATCAAATTCGAAAAGCAGAATATCAACAGGGATGAGAGTTTGGAACCTGCTCCATGATCGTTATAGATACTCTAGGAACCGCACATATGGTAAGACAAAGTATAATAGGACAAATTGAACCAAGAAATTAATGCCCTTATTTTAGGAGAAGGCCATGGTTACAGCTGAGAATAATGAATGTAGACAACAAAACAGGCAACGCAACAATGGAGAAATCTGCAGGTGAAAGTTATACACACACACACTGGTCAAAAACTACAACACAAGGGATCCTAAGGCCTCTCAGGACCATGTGGCTAGCAATTAAAGTATCATGTCAGTGCCCCTATTAAGGGTCAGCTCTAGTACTATCTATCTCCTTTCTTCTACAAACCAACCATTGAATTGGATAGTTCTATGTATGTACTGATAATCAACCATAGGATTAAAAAATTTGACTGCATGGCCCTGTGTCTTTCTTGGGTTGCAAGTGGTGGCAGCCGCCTCAATATAATATAAAGAGAGCGAGGCTGGCACTTGCAATCATGCTACCAAGTTGGGGGCCTCCGTCCCTAGTACCATAGTTAAAATTAAAGCAGTTCTGTGCTTTATTGCTTTTGTACAGAGTCATCAATGATTTCTATCCACACCAGTTTTCCTAGAAGGCTCAGTCCATTCATTTTGTACGGAGGAAAAATAACACTAATCGTTAGGGTTTTAGCTCTTGTCATTTTTTTTAATCTAATTTTTATACTATTAGGTCAAATTGATGGTCAATAATAAGGGATAGATGTTTGCTAATTGTTAGAATTTTAACTTTTATGGATCGATTTAATTTGCATATTGTCATTCTATTGTCTAACTGTTTAAGCTTTTAGTTCAAATTATTGATCAATAGTAAGTATCATATGTCCGCTAATTTTCCGGGTTTTGACAAACCCTTGTCGATCCACTTAATTCATATATTATTATTCTATTACCTAATAGTTTAAGCTTTTAGGTTAAATTAATGATCAATGATAATCGGTAATGGTTAGGATTTGCCAATGGAGAATAGGGAAGTTGGTACTGCCATGAGATTCAATGTTACAGGCCACCATGTGATCATGGAAACAGACATGGACAGACATCTAGGGGTGGTGGATTCTTTAACTTTTAACTGATCACCTTCATCTCCATACGTGTTATATAGGAGAACTTTTGTCTATCTGTTGGGGCATCTTTTAGGGTCCTTTTACCTCTCCACTGTCCTGTAGTTTCAACCAACTTTCAAGAGTATGCTGAGAAAGGTAGCTTGAGGGAGCTGGTGTGGGCAGCCATGATTTAGAATGGCAGATGGACAAATCTATACTTGGTTAAGAGAGCGATTTTTTTAACCCTTCTAGATCATAACAAAGGTGAATGGACAAATGATACTTATTTAGATAGCCATCGCCGTCGCCATCATCATCATGGATACCACTTTAGTGTATGCATTATGCGAACCAGAGATTGCTTTCAATTATTTGATTATACATACTATCTAATGTGTTAGGCAAGGGCATGGTCCCCTGTTGCCCACATCCAACCAGGGCTTTCTTTCTATATATCAATACTATAAACTGTTAGGCAAAGCATGGTCCCCTAGGTAATATGAATCAAAAACCCTCCTGAAATTCTTTTCCTACAATTTTAAAATTTTAGAAACCATTCACATTAATGGAATGTGAGAAGAGAGACCTACAGCTCTTGCCCTCCAGCCCCACAATATAAATATGGTCAGCTATGTGTGACACCCTCTCAGACTCTCAGTACTACAGAGAGTCCTTAACTCTTAGGGTCTCCAAAGGAGTGCTGTAAAGAAATATCAGTTGGGTTTATTGAGGAGATTCAAAGATGGGTAGGAGCCCCTGTTGTGCCAAGGAAGGTTTGAATAGGGGAGCATGGACTGCTACTGAAGATAAGATCCTCACAGAATACATTAAAGTACATGGGGAAGGGAAGTGGAGGAACCTTCCCAAGAAAGCAGGTGAGCCAGGGGAGATGGTAAACCAGAGAGTTTTGCTCTTGGGGTGTGGTGAAAATTTTCCTTCTGAAAACCCAGTTCTGCTTTGCAGGTCTCAAAAGATGTGGGAAGAGTTGCAGGCTGAGGTGGTTGAATTATCTGAGACCTGATATCAAGAGAGGGAACATAACCCATGATGAAGAAGAGCTCATTATCAGGCTTCACAAGCTCCTGGGGAACAGGTGTGCTTCATTCTTCATTCTTCTTTCTTCTCTTTCATTTTTGTTTTTCTTGCTCTTGTTTGTACACTACTTGCAAGTGAATTAATCCAAGAAGTACTTCATTTTCAACTTTCCCTTGTAAGCGCTTTTGGCATGAGCCAACAATGTACATTGCATAATAATGAAATTGTATGGTCTTTCTAGATGGTCTCTCATTGCTGGAAGGCTTCCGGGCCGAACAGACAATGAAATCAAGAACTATTGGAACACCAACATTGGGAAGAAAATAAGCTCCACCCCCAATCATAAGCCAAGAATCCAATCTGAAGAGAGGCCGAATTCCACCTCGATTAGCCCGCGACCTTCGCTGAATAATGGACCGCCGCCCGTGCTCCATGCTAAGCCATCAAGGTGTACTAAAGTATTCATTGCCACTGAGCCACCAAAAATTGATCAAGTAATTGACACTAGACCAGTGTCATTAGGACCCTCTACGGTTCAAGGATTGGCCATGGCGCATGATCAGAAGGCAGAGGAGCCGGATTCTTCACCGGCGATCGGTTCTGGGAATGAGAATGATAGCAATCCTTCTGATTTCATGATAGACTTTGAGATGGATGCAAACTTCCTATCTGAGTTCCTCAACTCTGATTTCTCACAATTATGTGACTTCCATGATGGGGTTGAAGCAGATAGTAACACTAACACTAGTAGCACAAGTCAGCACTCATCTCCCAATGCCACAGAAGCCCCACTGCTGATGAATGAAGAAGAAACACTGCAAAACTCTAATCTATTTTCCTTGGATTCTTTTCTTGATTGCGAAATGGACTGGTTCTGCTGATGAAAAGGGAAAGAAGAAACTAGCTAGACTAACAAAAGTGTTGTGCTTAAACCAACCAAACTTTGGCGTGTGTTCATTGCATGTATATGGTTGTAAATTGGCCTGTCCATAAGCAATATCACTCCAATAGGCAGCTGCAGCTCTAAACGCAAAGATGTGTACTAGTGTTTTTTCTTTTCTGCGTCTTTCAGCTAAATTTCCTGATGTCATGGGCTCATGGTGACCATGTTTCAAAGCAAAAATAAATGGTCTTTATGCTTTGTTTCTTGCTGTTTTCCTGGCTTGTCTCAGTGGGAAATTTCACTTTCTTCTCCACAAGTGGGTGATAATGGTGGGGTTTGTGGGATATGATGGAAAATTTCTGCTCAACTGCAGGCTAATTTAATTTCCCTTTATATCTAAGCCATTTTGCTTGAATCCTGAAAGTCAAATGTTCGTGAAGGGATTGATCATCCAATATTGGGGGTTTGTACTTTGGAGGGAGGAGAAGAAATGAAAAAGACTGATCATCCAAATGTCATATTCTATTAAATGAAAATTAACCTAAGGAAATCTTTGTGACAATGTTAATGAATCTGGCTAGAAATCAATTGTCAAAGCTTTTTAATATTGTATTTTTCTCATAGAAAATAGAGAATACCACCTTTTTCTTCTCCTTTCCAATATTTTGAATTTGAGATTTGATGTTTGACAATACACTGAAAATTTGTCAGATTTTTGGTTTTTCATGGCATCCTTCTTTGTTGGCTTCTTTTTGGCCTCGAGTTTAACTTGACTTTAAATACATTATTTTACAATCCCAAGAGCACAAAGGGTAGGTCATAAGTTTTTAAATTTAGGCTTGTTTAGTTATTGTTTGGATTGTTTCAAGAAATAATTATATATAGAATAATTAAAAATAAATTATTAAATATAAAGATTATTTTTAAAATATATTTAAAAATGTTAAAAAAATTTCAAGTTTATAAACAAATTTTTGTTTTACAAAATTCAAAATTTTAAAATTATTTTCGAAAGCAGTTATCAAACATACTTTTTTTTCCCCTTATTTATTTAGTCCATGTAAAAAAAAAAAATCATCATAAAGTGATGTGTTACATTTAATCCAACTAATATTGACTTATTCACAATAACCCTCTATAAAAAAAAAAAAAAAAAAAAAAAAAAAAAAAAAAAAAAAAGTTCCCAAGCTGATTTCATGCGCTTTGAACTTGTATAACATATCTTTCTTAAAAACTCACCAATTTTTATACCTAAGTTAGTTGCATTGACTAATTTGTATTAATTTCATAAGATATTTAGTTGCAAAAATCTTTAAGATTATGTTTAGTTCCCAAAAGTATTAAAAAGAAAAAGAAAAATAATATGTTAAAAAATGATTTTTTTTCATATTTAGTTATATTATATAAAATATAAAAGAAAAAAAAATAAAATTAAAATAAGTTAGAAACTTATATATTTTTAAATTATTTAGGTCCTAATAATGGTTTTCGAAAACATTTCTAAAAAATAGTTTTTAAAAATTATTATTTAATATTTTATAAAACAAAAGCCTACTTGAGAACTTGAAATGTTTTTAAATTGTTTTTAACATTTTTTTGCATATGTTTTAAAAATAAATTTTATATATGATGTTTTATTTTTAATCATTTTACATATTTATATAATTATTTTTTAAAACAACTCTAAAAAAACTGAAAAAAAAAATGTTATTTGAAAATACTATATTTTATGTTATTAGAAATAACTATAAAAAGAAAAAAAAACAATTTTTGATTGTTAAATGTGTTTTTTTCTTATGAAAAATAGATAACTATCATTAAAACCGTTACCAAACATACCCTTAAAGAGTTAATATAAGTAAAAAAGAGTTTAAAATAATTTATTTTTTTATTTTTTTACCATGGTTTATTTCCTTCCACTTGTTTTCCTTCCACAGGTGAGATCTTTCCATAAAATTTAAAAATGATCTTTCCATAAAATTTTAAAATTTAATGCTCAGTTTGGTTTTGAATGTTTATCTGAAATGAGGAGAGAAAAAAATAGGGTCAATTTCATTTATTTCCCCTTAGGTTTTGACTAAATACATCTAATTAAGAGTGTAAATAAAGTCGATTTAATCGATTTTTGGATAAAAAAATGAATCAAACCAATATCATTAGTTTTATATGTGATAAAAACTAAATTGATCATATTTGGAAAGAAAAAACCAAACCAAACCAAGTCTTTTGAGGTTAGTTTGGTTCAATTTTTGTGTCATCCAACTTAATAATCTTTTTTAGTCTTCAACCTAGTTATAGATTTGTTTTTGTTTTGAGTTCTAATCCTATTAATTTGAGTTTATATTAGGCCTTAAGTTTAATTTGTTTTTAAAATTAATTAAAACCAACTTGGATTTTATGTTAAAAATATATTAAATGCATTTAGAATTAATTTAACCATAATATAAAAACAATAAATTATTTTAATAGAATCTAATATAAAAAAATATCAAATATCAAATAATTATATATAAGTTTTAGAATATTGGTTTGATTCAGTTTTTATCGATTATGAGACAAGAAAATCGAAAACCGAATCAACAAGATCGATTTTCAAAATTCTCAAATCGAATCAATCTTTTTTATTTTTGAAAATTGAACCAATATGATCAATTTTGATTGGTTTGGATCGGCTTGTCGATTTTTTTGGTTTTGCTTACATCACTACATCTGGTCCTTATAGATTTGAAATTTTATCAAATATTTACCTCATCATTTTTATTTCTTATTTTCACTCATCTTATTCAAAATAAAAAAAAGGTGCATGATGAAATTTCAAAACTAGATGTATTTAATCAAAACCTTAAAGAAGGTAAATGAAATTAACCCAAAAAATATTGTCATTCTTGATATAAATTTTCTTTCCCAATTATATTATTTGATTGTACAAATCTGAAACATGCATGATGCATCATGTCATTGTGTTAGGGATTATGAATTGATTGAATGATTTGATTTAAACTTGAAAACTATTCAAGTTTGATTATAGGTACACATTGGCCCTCGTATTGTTGTCTTTCACTATCTTCAAATTCACATGAATCACACAAAAACATTTGATGAAATAAGCTTTAATTTTTTGTTTTAATAAAAAATAAAAAGCAAAAAAAAAAAAAAAAAAAAATTTGATTGTTTAACGTGTTTTTTTCTTCTAAAAAATAGATAACTATCATCGAAAACTGTTACCAAACAGACCCTTAAAGAGTTAATATAAGTAAAAAAGAGTTTAAAATAATTTATTAATTTTAATTTTTTTTTTCATTTTTTTACCATGATTTATTTCTTTCCACTTGTTTTTCTTATTTTCTTTTCATGATATTTTCCCCGTATTCTCCATAAAACTATAAAAAACAAAAAAAAAATTTTTGATTGTTAAACGTGTTTTTATATTTGTTTTTCTTTAAAATAGATAACTATCATTGAAAACAATTACCAAACAAACCCTTAATCTTTATATTGAAGAGTTAAAATAAGTAACAATGAGTTTGAAATAATCTATAAAAATAATTTATTAATTTTAAATTTATTTTTCATTTTTTTACCATGGTTTATTTCCTTCCACTTGTTTTTCTTATTTTCTTTTCAAGATATTTTCCCCCGTATTCTCCGGAACCAAACATCACCTAGATCATTTGGTGTAAAGCCAAAATTTTAATATGGATGGGACGTGCCTAAGATCTCTGCATTGTACCAAATTAAACTTGCCCCACATGCTTTAGTCATGTGTAGCATGGGCTGGTCCATTAGTAAATGTCTGTACTAAAGAAAATGCCAGGTGTTTTAGTCATGGCTTGCCGTGGAGGAGTCCGGATCATTTCAACAGTAGCGCAGACAAGGAGACGCAACTTCTAAAGCACATGCCGCTCATCTCTCTTCCACAGAAATTAAGCTTCATTATTCATGGCATGCAATTTGCCATATGACTCATATCCAAGTTTCCCACGTGCCCACTGTTGGAAATGTTGCTTGTCTCCCCACATTATTTGATGATTGGGAGGCAATTAAGGAGGACTGGTTGCCATGCCCACATCTCCCCCACAGCCATTAAGCACTAGGGATCGAATTGCTTTAATGGCACTGCGATGAACATGGATCATGTCTCTGAAAAATGGAGTTCTTGTGAATGATTTGATAAGACGCAACTGAAATTGCCCTCCAAATTTCTCCTTTAGATCTTCATACAATATAGTAATTATTCTTATACCATTACTAGTAATGAAGATTAAATGGGACATGAATCCTTTGAAAGAGCCCATGAGAGTTGGACATCTACTACTAAAGGCAGAGATTATGTGATTTTATATATATATATATATATAACATGTAAACAATAAGGAATTTTTGGATTGATAGTAGATGATATCATCTACATAATTGGCTCAGACCATATCATTTGGGTATGAGTCATTACAAATTATATTACGGTAGATCTCCGCCCCGATTTAAAAGTTTGTCTAGTTCCAAAAGAGATATTTATCTATTTAACCATATAATTTTATGAAATATACTAAAAACATTATATCTGTATAAATGATGTTTGTAATATTTTGCATCGAAAAGGATGAAAAGTTTTTTATACTATAAATGCATAAATTCCTCTTAACTAAAGTTTATTTTAAAGTTTTTGACTTTCAAAACATGTTTTAAAGTCTTGAAAGTTCATTAGGCTTAAATTAGACAATATTTAAATGGAATAAAGAGTCGTTATATATTAAAATATTGTGATGTTTTGGGAGGAAGAGTCGTTACATACTTAAATCTCAAATGACTCTTCTTTGAGTTTATATAAGAGAGTAGAAAACTTATGAAATCTTCTGTATATAACCATCTACACTTAATTACTAATGAAAAAGTGTGGAAGCTTTTGGGCGGAACAAGAGGTAAGACGATATGGTGTCTAAGATCTTGTCGACATGGTGTCTAAGATCTTGTCACAACCATGGAGATAGTGGAATCCCTAATACAATATAAGATGGGAGACTCCTTTACACTACCCTGCTCCTAAGGAGGGATCAAGTGGCAAGTTCTTGATGGACAATAGCAAGATCAAGGCCACCCAAGAATGGGATCCTCTTACCGACATATCTCAACTAAGACCAATGTTTTGGTAAGGAGAGTCCTTACATATTAGAGAACAATTTTTTAATAATTCTTAGTGGATGAAAGCAGTTAATCACTATCTCACTCTCTCTTTATGCATATCGAAGAATATTATAATATTTTACAATATTACAATGTTTTAAGAGAGAGAATTGTTGCATATTAGATTACAATTTTTTGAATTATTCTAGAGGGTATCTCTTTGTCTAGTGGATGAAAGTAGTTGGCTTAATTAATCTCTGTCTCTCTATTGAATCTTCTACTTGATTTACTTGATGATGGGGAGCCACCAAGGGGTTGCAACTTGCACCACCCACTTGCCACACCAGAAAGTAACCCAAATTCCTAGAACCAAGAAAGTCTCTTTATGTATACTTTTAAAACAATCATTCAGAGATCAAACTCCTAAAATTTTAAGTCTTCAGTCTTCACACATTCTAACATGGGGCCATAATTCATCAGTTTTCAAATCTTCTCTTTATTGGTTCACTTTCAAGTCCTTGGAGCCACATTTTTTCCTTTTTCACTTTTTCTTTATAATGAAATATTTGGGTCACATTACATCATTCTATTTTGCCCTATAAATTTACTTTTATTTTGCATTTGTTTGACCATTTTTTTTCTAAGGTGTTATTATTTGTATATTGAAATAAGAATAAAAGTAAGTTTTGCTCTTTTTTTTTTTAATTTATAAAAGTTAATATTTTATTTTTGTTCTTGTTTCTAAAAAATCATCTAAACCCCCAAAATAGATTTAGGTAATGTTTGTTTTTTTACTTAATTCTAAATATAACCTTAATACTTAATAGTGTTAAATATTAAGTTATTTATTTTTATAGTATTTTATTTCTACTAAGTATTAAAAAGTAAAAAAAAATCAATATGTTATTTTTTTTATTTAGAAAAAGTTATATATTTTGTGTTTTTCTATTTAGTAAAAAATTTATAATAAGTCATGAAAAAGTAGAAAAGTAAACAATTTAAATTCTGAAAACAAACTGCTTTTAGCAAAAAGCAAAAAAAAAAAACAAACACCACCTTAAAGCCTTTTTGGTAGTAATTTTAGGAAACGTTTTTAATATTTCTAATACTTATAATTTTTTAACATTTAAGTGTTAAAAATGTTAGAAACGCTTTCTAAAATAATTCACAAACGTACTATTATTTCCTATTATTGTGTGTTCTTATCATGAAATATCAAAATGGTTATTGATAAAATGGAAATATTTTCTTTGAAAAAAAATGTTTGGAGATGGGAAAATGAATATATTAAAAGAATTGTCTTTAAAATTATTTTTAGTTGTTATAGTGGTTAATGTTCTAAAATAACTTGGCTTTTTTGTTTATTTTAATTAAATGTGATAAAATTGAATTTTGTTTATTTTTATTAATATATTTTTAAACGTTAGAATTTATCATTGAAATTGATAATTAGATAATAGTTAATTGTTAAGAAAATATTACAAATTTTTAACACTTGTTTTCATATAGTGTTCATTTACATTTATGAATTTGTAATTGAAATATATATTTTATTATTAGGATTAATTTAATATTTTAATTTGAAAAAAAAATGTCAAATCCTTATTTTTTATTTAAAAAAATTAATTATAATTATTGATTCTAGCAAACATTTAGATAAATATGAAGAATGTTTTGGGGTTTTAATTAAAAAAATATATTGGAATTAATGATAGTTAATTTATTTTGGTTTTGTTAGACCAATAGAGATTGAGAAAATTTATTTCTCATCAATTTTTTATTAAGACTAAATTATTTTTTAAAAAATAGTAAGTTAAAAAAGTAAATAACTCTAAAAATGACTTAAGTTTAAAAAAAAAAACTTCAAGGTATAAGTTTTTTTTTTTTTTAAAAAAAAAAACAAAACCCTTATTTATAAAAATGATGAGTTTTTCAACCAACTTTTTTTTTTTTTTCTAATTCGAAAATATAATTACATGACCCACATCTTATTTTGCATTCACCTTCCTCAAACCAAATGTCTCTCTTTGAAAGAAATGTTTCACATCCTCTTGGAGGTTGGAAGTTGGAATCAACTCACTTTAAAGCTCCATTTTGGGTTGGCATATTTGGGACCACCTTTAGTTGAAATAGACTTAAGGTACCTAGGTCATGATGGATTGATGGATGAATTGAAATTTGAAATGATTATTCTACTTTCCATTTTGTAGGGTGGGGTGACCCAATTGCCCAAGTGGATCGAAATTGAGGTTTGGGGCCACATGGCTCCAATGTTGTGATTATGATTGAGTTGTGACAAATGTTCTCAAATTAGATAAATGGTTATTATTGAAACCAAAAGTCATTAGTCTTAAGTTTCATTAGATTGCAATGAAATCCTTACATCATGCAATGATGACCTCAACATGAGGTAGAAAACTTGTCTTTGGATAGTGGCAAGCAAGGGGAGCTTTCAACCATGTGATACTTTTGAGAGGTTGAGAGATAAAGATGTTGTCGTGTTTTGATGATAATAAAATAAAGATTAAATTTAAAATAATTTATTTTCACTGCAAAAAATATCATATCATTTGTTATAAAAAATGTAAAGGGAAGTAAAATAGAATAAAAATCATATAATTTTTTTATAAAAAAATTCATTGTTTAAATTAAAAAAAAAAAAAGGAATTATAAAGTGATTGAATTTAAAAAGTTTTATAGGCTCTAATTTATTTTCTTTCACATCTAATATTCTTAATCTTGGTTAAGTAACTAGCCCAACTTTTATGACTTAAAGTCTAATAATGCCAATGTTCATACTATTGTTGAGAAGAAAGAAAAGAGAAAGAATCAATTCATGTGAAATGGTAGTACACTTTATTTTTGTATTTTACATTCAATAATTTTACTTTTGAATCATATATGCCGTTACATCAAATAGATGTTGATTATGGTCAAAAAATGAATTATTATATGAGATAATTTTAGCATTTCGTATCAAAATTGACCACTCTTTTTGTTGTTTTTTCTCGCTTTTGATTAAGATTGATTAAGAGTATTTGATTTAGACATACAAAAATTACCTAATAGTTTAAGTTATTAGATCAAATTCCAAGCCTAATATGATATCAAACTTTCTGTTTTTTAAAATTTACCAGAGAATTATAAGATTATATATGATACCATTTAATTGGAATTTTAATATTTTTTAATCTTTGCAAATATGTTTTCATGATCATGTTGAATTTTGGGAGCAATATTAAGTTTGATGTTAAAGGTAAAGTTAAAATTTTTAAATGAAAATATTAATATTATAAAATTTTTATTAAATATATATTGTATAAGTTAAAATAGAGTTATTATAAAAAAAAATAATTTTTTTTAGTTTTTTTATTAATTTTTTTTATAAATTCTTGGAACAAAAGTAATAAAAAACTTAGAAAAAAAAAAAAAGTGGGCCTAAGCAACTATATAATGTGGCCAGGCCTGGCCCATGGAGCCCAATAGGTGGAATTTAGAAACCGGCACAAGCTTATCCCCGTCCCGGCCGGCGGCTGCGAGGTCTCCCCATCTCTCCTAAACTTCTCCCGGTCTTCGGCCGGAGCTATATGAGGCAGAAACTCGTCCCACGTATCTGGATATAGCAATTACCCAAACGGTCTCAAAGGTCCGAGCTTCACATCAGAAAAGCCATGGCTTCTGAATCTCCAAGCTCTGCACGTAAAGGTTGGCTCTTGTTACCCACAAAACCCTTTAATTATTTCTCTTTAATTGGGGTTTTTCTGAATTAAACTGTTTGGTTTAGTTTTTTCAATTTTAATTTTTAATTTTAATTTAATTTAATTTAACTTAGTTATTTTTTTCCCAAATGTCGGTGCAGTTGTTGTTCATCTGAGAGCCACTGGTGATGCGCCTATACTCAAGCAGGCCAAGTTCAAGGTTAGGGCCAATTGCTATTTGGGTCTGTATGGTTGTTGAGAAACTGTGGGAAAATAACCTAAAGTTAGGGTTTTTTTTGCTGGGTGAAATTTTCGTTTGGTTTCTAATCAACCTAGCAGAGAATGAGGGTTTGTTGTTTAATTAATAAAGCTCCGTGCTTTGATTTTAGTTTTAGTTTCAGCATTGCCCCTTGTAATTGCGGATCGTAGGAATCCTATTCTGAACCCCTAGGTCATCTTTGTGGGTGTTTTTTTTTTTTTTTTTCATGATTTGGGACTATGATGGATGGTGTCTCTTTGGATGCCTGAAGGTTGATTCTTTTTCTCATTCATTGGGAAATTTCTGGACCAGCTATGAAAGCCCTCTTCCTATTTTAGTAGAAGAATGTGTATATTTGGGCAAAAATGAGTTTGGGTTTTAATAGGTTTCTTGTTATGATTTAAGGGTAGTAGAGAAGGAAGAGAGCTGATACCAGCTTTGGGAAATCTTACGTCTAGTATGGTGCATTTTGGGCTTTTAGCCTTCTGGTTGATTATTCTAATCCATTTATCATTTAGAATTGTGTGAATCAAGGCACATTTACAGTGCTTGTAGTTTTATTCTTTAGTTGGTATAGAATACAATGGTGTAACCGGGCAAACAAATTCTGTTGTGGTGTGAAATGGGGGAGCAAACTGTTGTTCGGCAATGACCCAATTCTCAGGAATGCAGTAATGTATGAAATTTGTACCAAGTCTGCAGTTCCAAGTTTTGCTGGTTTTATTTAAGGATTTATACACTTTTTTATTTTTTATTCTCTTCAAAAGTTAAAATTTTTCTGTTTGAAGGTTTATTTAATTGTGTTGAATACTCTTCCAATGGCAGATTCCTGGAACTGACAAATTTGCTAAAGTGATTGAATTTCTTCGCAGACAACTACACAGGGACACATTGGTAGATGATTTTTCAACTGTGGTTTCTTTAAATTTCCTAATGGGATCCATTGATGCTCATCTAAATCTTTTTTTTTTCTTTGGGTAGTTTGTATATGTCAACAGTGCATTCTCACCAAACCCAGATGAATTGGTGATTGATTTGTATAATGTAAGTTGCTATAACTTTTATCATCTCTTTTTTATCTTGTCAGTGTACTCTATTTCAATAGAATTTCTCTTTTCAGTATAGTTTTCCTTTCATGTCTAATCAAATGTGTTTGCATATAACTATGATTGGATCCATAGACATCATAGGAGCTTGAATCAAGTAATATGATTTGGTTGATGAGTAATGATGTACTAGGAAACCAAGAACGTTTATCTAGGCATAGTACATATGATAGGTCTATTTACGAGGAGCCATCTTGTCCATTTGCATAGCTGTCAATGTGGTCTCTATATTTGGTTCCCCATCATTCTAGTAAGAATCATTCAGTCATACCATGGTCTCTCTATTCTTTTAGTTGATTGACATCTTCTTTAACTCAATGTAGAGCTTTGATTCTCTCTATTTTTATTAAGTGGACCATATTTCTCCATTATTGAACCATTGTTGTATGGACATTGCAGAATTTCGGTTTTGATGGTAAACTGGTGGTAAATTATGCTTGTTCGATGGCATGGGGTTGACTGTTGGCAACTAGTCTCGGCTGTATTTGTAGAATTTTCCACAGAATTGGTACATATGTCATTGCTATTTTAGTCTTCTTCTGAAGGATGGCAAGGAACTCCATAAAATGTTTGAATGGTTTTTATTTGTTTATTTATTTATTTCAATTTTCCTCTCAAGAATTAGCTTAGCCAGCTATCCTGTACTGTCATTAGCGGCTGTATCTTGATTTACAAAAATTGTGAACAACAAGTTTGCAGTTTAATGAACTTACTGATACCTTCCCTTTTTGCCGTCTCCTAGATATGAAAATAAATAGCAGATAAGCACTATTGAAATACACCATATATTGAGTGAATATGTTCCTTCCGTTGTTTGGTTATAGTCTATCCAAGAGGTAACACTGTTTTAATTGTTGGAGCTGCTTCAGAGTTGGTACATATGTGCTAAACAGTATTGAAATCTTGGAGTTTGTGATTGAATTAGAAGTGAAAGTTTGTACATTGTTACCTACTTCATGACCTTAAAGTATGTTGTAGGTTTTCGATTATGTTTAATGACATTCATTCCTGTGATGGATCATGATTTCAACCTTGGTACTGGCATAGGTCTCTTGACTAGTCATTAGGCTGTCTACGAGAGGTGACAAGCAAACTGATAGATGGGCCAGCATGCTGTCAGTGACTCAAATTCACTTCCTTACAAAGGGGCACATGTAGCTTGTAGATCAAAGATTCTGATGGAAACAGTGAGAGGATTTGAAAGCAAGAGGTTCATGTACAATCACTACATGATTTTTCCCCCTTTTTCCCCTCAAACTGCAATGTTCAAGTTATGCAACAATAAAACAAACCTGTGTGACAAGATTCGATAAGGCTTGTACAAATTCACATGTTTCGGAAGCATGCCCGTGATTTGATGTTGATTAGCTTCCAACTGTTGAAATACATCATGTGAAATCCAGAACCCTTTTTCATAGTCATTTTATAGTTCCTCATGCTGTAACATTTATTCCCTTTCGAGCTAGTAAGACTTTTAGGCCTTGCCATCCGTCAAATACTTCCCAAGGCAAAATGGTATAATTCAGTATATGAGGTATGACCAAATGTTCATGCTATTGCCTTTCATGGTTTAATTACAAGTCGATAATGACCTTTCATGAAATGGAATCATAGTGATAAGATCAAAATATTCATGCTTGTGAGCAACGTGGAATGCCCTTTACACCTGGATCAAGTACTGGAAAAATTGTTGATGCAGTTTGAGCATTCTCCTATCTCCATGGATGTTCTGTTAGGTGACTGCCTTTAAATTGAAGCACTGGCTTCTTACGAAATCAAATCAGCTTGAAGGTTAATGCCCTTTGGAATGTCTTTTGTACATTTTACTTTCATTTTCAGTAGGAGAGATTCAGATTTCACAACAGAGGATGTGTGGAGAATTCAGATTGTACAGGTTCTGAAAAAATGAATGTTTTTGTGGTGTTGGATCCCCTTCCCATATGCTCTGTAGGCAGGGACTGCTTTTGATTCAATGAGAATGGCCTTAAGACTTCTGTTGGAATCTCTCTCTCTCTCTCTCTCTCGTATTAATGCTTTGAATACGCAAAATCTAAGCAACCAAGGCTCTCTAAAAACAAAGAGAAATAACTCACACAAAACAACACAGAACTTTACAGGGTTCATCATGGCATGGATTTTCCAAGGGTTCAAGACAAAAAGGAGGGGCAATGCTTTGAAATTCCCAAAGCAGCTGTGCAACCCAGGACTGGCATTCAATGGAAAAGAGTCTGCCACCCTAGTTTCCCAACTTGGGTGCCCGGGAAACAAAGCTGAGCAGCCCATTTTGGAGTTAGGTTAAGCTTTTGTGATGGCAAAATCTGAACTTTTCAACTAGTCTTGGAGCATGTAAATGTATAGCTGAGGAAGACAAAAGTCTTAGTTGAAAGTTTTCTTTCTGAAACAGCCCCATTACCATAACCTTGTAAACCTTAACGAAAATGGCAGAGAGGGTCTGGTAGCTAGGTTGGTTTTCAGTATCATAATTGTTCATCATACCCATTCTCCATGGACAATCCATTGATGAACTTTATAGTCTTTTTTAAGGCACTTTGTGCTGTAATGTTTCACATTATTGGTATCTTTATGTGCATCATGTGCTAGCTACTTTGTCAATGACTTGGGTCTATCTTGCTGGAAGGTGAAAATGTGTAGTGAAAAATGTGGGTACTGTGCCTCGTGATGAATGGTTTGTAGGAAAAAAAAGGACACTTTCCTAGATAATCTCTGTATATTTCAATACTTCCTTGCTTTTTGTCTTATCATCATGATATAAGTATTTTAACCTATATGTCCACAACAATGGTGACAAGCTTTCTTCTTTTATTACACCTCTTTGTCATCTTTGCCCCTTGCCCAGAAAGAAAAGGAATCTCTTCTTAACTATGTGAGAACTACAGGCCAAAACTGCAGTCCTTAAACCCCTTCTGTTCATCTGTTTCCATCTGTTCAATTGTCTTGGATCGGTGCCCATAGTTTTCTACTTCTTCTTTCCTGTTGCCTGACTTCCCTGATTGTGAATAGAAAAGAAAAGAAAAGCAAAGAAAATCTATAAACTGCAATCATAGGAGGGGGAGTGATCAAGTGTAGAGTATGGATTGATTAACATGAGCTGCACCACATACATGGAGAGATAACAAAGTCTTTACAGTTTATGAAGGATGGCATAAGCCCTCATCCAGTTCAAGGAATTGGCTCACCCACTCTAAGTTCAGAGGACCCTCCTCGGAGAAATCAAAGAATTCGTCGACATTGAAGTTCACTTTCGAGCATTGATCACCTCCATTAGAGGTGTCCTCTCGTTTCACCTCTGCAACATTCACCTCCTCTACCACTCTTGTTCTCTGAAGTTTGGAGCAGCCTCTTGTTGAACCTCCACTTTGCTTCTCCTGCTTTATTTTCTTGCTCAAATGAGAATTCCAGTAGTTCTTTATCTCATTATCTGTTCGACCTGGCAATCTTCCAGCAATCAAAGACCACCTAAAGAGAAAGAAAACATCAAAGATTTAGACATGATTTAAACTGTGGAAAACCTGAACTAAAAAAGATACATGAATCAAAACTGTTTTAAGTTGACAACCTATTTCCCAAGAGTTTGTGAAGCCTGAGTATCAAGTCCTCTTCCTGGTCTGATATGTTGCCTCTCTTGATGTTGGGTCTTAGATAATTCATCCATCGAAGCCTGCAACTCTTCCCACACCGATTCAAACCTGCAAAAAAAAACCAGATCAAGGTCAAGACTGGATATAGCATAATTGAGATTGGTTTCATCTCAGTGGCATCATAAACAAAAAGACCTGCTGTGGTTGCAATCATCTTCCACCTCTTGGCACCATGGACTTCAATAACCTCAGCCAGTTTTCTATCTTCTTCTGCTGTCCATGCTCCTCTATTCATTTCCTTCCTCACATCTTTCACAGACCCAATTGACTTCACTTCCTTCTCAGCCATTTTCTTCTTCCTTTTGTGTGGGAAAAACAAACTCAGAGAGAGAGAGAGAGAGAGAGAGAGAGAGAGAGAGAGAGAGAGAGAGAGAGAGAGAGAGAAGAGAGAGAGAGAGAGTTTTCTAAGGCTTGGCAGCTTGGTTTTAACTTTTAAGAGCTAGGATGGTGATGGGTCCCTGTATCATCTACCCTTCTTGATGGGGGATAAGAACCCAACTACCCTATATTTATATATGTACAGTGAATGAGAGGAGGATACTCTCAGCATAATGCTCACAAAAGAGAGAGAAAAACTTTCTTCAGCTTCATGATTGAACAATGAGAGGGCTATAAAGCGTGTACACACTTAAATGCTCCAAAGGCTGCTAAAGAAAAAAGGTTTAATAATACTATAGTGCGCTTACACCTGTTTTTGGACAAAAAAGAAAGGAAAAGATGACAAAAGGCATTGAAAGAAAAGGACTACAGAGATCATACGGGTGTAGTAAGACTGGGAGAATTGGCTTCGTCTTTTAGTGAAGTGTCCTCCAATTTTTACAATGAAAGGAATGGAGGTCTGTGTTGCTAAAAGGTTGGATTGCAAAAGGGACAAGCAGGGTAGCTCAACTCTATACTGTACTAGTGCCTTTCATGTATTTATAACTTGTAGGCTTCCTCTTGAAAGAATATACTTTTCAGAGTCATGAAAAGAGGAAACCCCATTAGTGTTTTATAGACCATAAAGAATTATTCTGATGTCTACAATAGTAGATTCACATGACTCTTATCAGACTTTTGTGTAAATGATTTGCATAACCCCATTACTATAGCAGACAAATCTATTCGTCATAAATGGTTTTGATTGGTCATTATGGGCTCTAAACCAGTACCCGCCGCCCCACCCCCACCCCACATTTGTGTTTCTCGCTGATAAATTAGTCTTGAATCAAGCAGACAAGTGGGAAGGGTTGAGAAACTTTCAAATTAGGTTTAAAACTTTGTTTTATTTAATGGGTTAGGTGGAAACAAAGAAGGGTTCTACTGGTTGGGCCAAGAATCACACTGACAAACTGACTGTATTCATCTGTGGGGATTCCATGGTTGCATCTCTGCAGATACTTGCAGCTTGGAATGGCATGGCCTGTTTGAACTTTCATAAATTCGAGTACAGAAATTGGTGGGTCTCCTCATTCATCTAACCATCCATGCCACAAAACATTTATGATCTTTGCAACGATTGCACCCAATTGAACAGAGTTCGGCCGTTTTGGGCTCAATCATAATGATTTTAAACACAGAGAAATTCGTACATATATAATGTCAAACTTTTTTTCTTATCCTTATTGTATCTCATAAAATTATAGGGTTAAATAAATATATTCTTTAGTAGATCAAACAAAGGATCGGATACATAGACAAGAAGAGCCCATACATATAACTTTTTCTCCGAAATGGGATATCGCAATCATGATCAACATGTCTGTGAAATATTAATATAAACTGATCCATCTGCTGAGAATCAACCTATTTTCAACGAGTCAGGCTCACACTGCAGGAAGGAGTATTTAATGTGTTTTAGGCGTAAATTCCAAGTCCACTGACACTGAAGGAGAGAAAGATCACATGAGTTAAGAGAGAAAAAAAATGGATTTGAAGATTAACTAACAAAGGTGGGGAATATGATGAGAGGACAAAACTCCATGACGCATGAGTCTGAAATCTGCATGAGAGGGCCAAGCAAAGAGACCGCCCACTATTGATTAAATAAAAGATACAGGTACCATCGAGATAAAGTGGAGGGCCATCTTCAAGATTTTGTTTTTCAAGACTGACTAAAGCAGAACCACGAGGTGTGTGTATCTTTGTCGGGGTATGCTGGGAAATTGAAGGAAATAATGCTTCTTGGCTTGGCTGGCTGGCTTGGCTTGACTAACCCAACCTTTCTTTTGAGCCCAAATCTCCTGCATTTTTGGCAGCCTTGGTGTCTAATTTGCCATTGAAGCTTGAATGGTGAATTATTTATTGAATTCTTGCATGAGGAGATCGATCATGAGAAGTTGGTTGGAGTCTCGTAGGGCCGCCCCCCAAGGTGGGCACCACCCTTGGGGCTAGCCCGTTGTGGCCGGAATGGACCCTAAGCGAGATTATTCAGGAGCACCTCAGCCTAAGGAGAGCCCAAAAGGGATGTCCGAACACTCGATCGAGCGGCTCGACATAGTTGGGAGTCGCACCCATGAAGTTGTATAGCAATATAGTTGGGACTCACCCCACACACACATATACTTCAATTTAAAGTCAGATCAGATCTCTCACGCATTCAAAATGTGTTCAAGATATAGGTCATCTTTGGCAATTGTTTTGATCATCGAGATACCCGATTGGTAAATCAAGCAAAATGGTAATTGATTTATATTTTCGAAGTGATCATTGAGGTGGCTTTGGAAGTAATATAGTAATGTCTCGGGATAAATAAAAAATAAACTAAGATATTTTAAGTGTAGTTGAGGCCAACATAGAAAGATACCCTGCTTGACCTAGAGCAAATAAATTTTGGTTGTTGTTTCTTAATACAAAGAAATGCAATAAGACAACCTGTAGAACCTTTGAGAGAAATGGGACTTTGAAAAGATATGTAACAAACGCCAAAATATTGTGTACTGAAGTAGGGTTATTAAAATATTAGCGAATCCGATAAACGACATGTTTGATCTTCTAAAATTTAAATATTACGAAGCATCAACAATGCTTAAATAAGTAAAATGATCAATTAGGGATCATCATTCGAGGACAATGGCTTGTTTTTAATTGCCAGTGTAGCATTGACAAATCTTTCAAGCACCCTTAATCTTGTGAGTTTCTGAGAAGGTTACATGTGTTTTTGTACATGAATCGATTTTGCTTGATTTTTGTTGAATTACCAATTTTCTAAGAACTTAAACTTGTAAGATTTCTTAACATCCTCCCTTATTCATATCTAACAAAAAAAAAAATGCAAATTACGGAGGAGGTCGAACCTAAAACCTCCCTCCAAACCAAGTTCTAATATTCTGTTGAATTACCAATTTTCTTAAAAACTTAAATTTATAAGATTTGGCTACCTTCGGGATCAAATGGATTATTTTCTACTAACATGTCTTACTATCCTTATGTGCATGAATTCGTCCTTTTGAGGAAGCAATGATGCATGTGGATCTCTATGATAAATGAATTATTTCCTGTAACATGCCCTACCATCCTTGTGAAATCGTCCTCGAGGAGGCAATGATACATGTGGTTGCCAGTAAGATAAGCGAGGTATTGCTGGGCTCGCCCGTCAATCAACCTGAGTTAAGAGATCGTACACCAACATCCCTATGCATAAATCAACATATACATCAAGACATAGTAGCAATTATAACACAATAATCCAAGAAAAAATTTCAGTGAATCTCCCCCTTTTTGCTAACATCTGAGTTGTAATCCTGCAGATGAGGTGATCAGAGGCTGTGGCAGTGTATAACATAGACAACATGAATGTCAACAAAGCGACCCCATTCTTTTTTACTTGGTCCTTCCCCACTGGCCTACAATGGTTCCATCTACCATATATAATTCACTTCAATCTCTGTATCTCTTTTGTTTCTTTCCCTTATCGTTTGAGGCCGAACACAGAGAACCTGAATAAATCCCTGCAGAAGGAATCTTTACCCTTTGATCCTTAGGTAAAATCGATAGCAAAGAGTGGGGGAAAGACAGTGTCCTAGTATCAAGATTATGTAAATTGGCCAGTGGGGATATGATACTTTTTTGTGTAAGTGATGTGTTTTAGGAAACATTTTAGGTAAGAAATATGGTGGGTTTCTTTGGAAAGTTTTCATCTGCATCTCTTCAAATAAACATGTGATGTCAAACTGTGGGGCAAGGGCAAAGAGCCTTGAGAGAATAAAGAATAAGGAGCTGGAAAAGGGAAGAAACAAGGAGAAGGAACAACCTGGGAGAATAATGAAAACCATAGTGTGCTAGTCTTCTAGCAGGGGACTACTGTTCCATGCATTATAGTCTCGTGATTAGGGTTGTAACTTGGATGGGTTGAACCGAATCCAACCCAATGTTTGGATTGGATTGGATCGGTTTGAACAAGTATTTTTAATATTTGAATTGGGCTGGGGTGAGAAAACTCAACCCCAAACTTAATTTGGGTGATTTAATATTTTATAATATTTATATTTTATATTTTTATACAGAACAAAAATCGGTTTATGTCATTTCAAATAATTTTAAAAGAACAAAGTGAAATTTAATTATATTATATATTTTTTATAATTTAGAAAAATAAATAGACTTTTTTTTTTGCTATTATCTCAAAATAATGTGTTATTTAGTATCTAAATTTTAGTGTAATTGTACAAAAGCTAAAAAGTATTACAAGTATGTTAGTCAATCCAAATTTGAATTTCATTTATACAATCCAAATAACCCAATTCAAATATTTCGTCTAACTTGATTTTAACCTGATCAATTTGAATCTAATCCAAACTTAATAATAAGAGTAGGTTAGATTTGAATTGAGCATTAAGGTTAGATTGAGTTAGGATTCAGGTTGAATGTTTATTAATTTGAAATATGCCGCAACACTAATTTTTATATATCGGGTATGCGCACATCTCATGCTATATGTTGTGTGAAGTGTTGTTTAACTGCTAATAATCCCTAGTGTCCTTTTGAGTACACTATTGGAGATTTGCAAATCTATAACTTCTTCATCGTTGGGTCCATTATGAAGTTCAATGGGGAAACATTATATGCTTGATCTCTATTATAAAGCATTCCCAAGAGATGAGTGGTTATCTTGAATCAAATAAAAAGTAAGGTGAAGTGACAAGGTATATGCATATTAACGAAAGAAACTATACACACGTGAAGTACCAATGGACTAGTGTTTAAAAAGTGGATTATTTTTTCAAAGCAACTCTCAAAAGTCTTAAGATAATCTCGATCTTAGCCTTTTGGCATACAAAAAACATGGTTCAAAATCATGATATTGATTGCTTACTTTACAGGTGTTTAGGTACCTTGATAACATCATTTAAATAATTATAACGATATTTTTTTGAATTGGTTTATAATTATGAAGAAATGAAAATAATTAAAACATTATTGCACTCATTTTTACACCTAATACCAATTTTTGATAATTGGTATATCTTAAATATAAAAAATGAAAAGAGATAAATTGCAAAAATAATTATTTTGAAAATAATTTTTTTTTTTTTTATTCATAGCCTTGTATTAAGTCATCTTTTCTTGATTGCCTTATTCCCTTGAAGGGTACACCTACTGACCTACACACTCAGATGGGCCAGGATGGTTTGGGCTGAGATCTGGCCCACTTTTGGTAAGAGAGGTCGGGTTAGAGCCCATCTGGCCTTTGGGCTTCTAGCCGAATGGTATGTTTTAGTCTTGAATTAGCATACCCAGTATGGGCCACTGCAAATGGGGCAGGTTGGTTAGGCCTGGGGCCTGATGCCCGACCCACTTTCGATACTCCCTGTCAGGTAAAAGCCCAGATGTCATTTAGGCCTATAGCCGAATGGTGTTTACTAGTCTTCAACTGAGCATGGACTTGGGAGATCAACATTTTAGTCAAATGTTCAATTTAGCATGCCTAGAATGGGCCATGCCGGTTTGGGCCTAAAATTGGGCCTGGGATCAGGCCCATTTTCAAGATCCCAGGTTTGGTAGAAGCCCAGATGGGAGTTGGGCCTAAACCCAAATGGTGTGTCCAAATCTTGAGCAAATTGTATAAGAACAAAGGAGAAATTACTAGAAAGTTCTTCAATGAAGTTATGCAAAAAATAATTTCTCTCTTTTTTTTTTTTTTTTTTTTTTTTTATAAATATGTTATTCTTTTTAAAAGTACTTTAATGTAAGATAGATATATAAAAAAATAAATGATAGAGAAATTGATATAGGCTATGTTTGATTCTTGGAAAATTATTTTCTCATTTGACTTTACCATGAAAAATACAAAAGGAAATTAAATATAATTAAAATTATTAAAAAAAACTTATGTCAAATAAATGAAAAAAAATTAAGATAATATATAAAAATAGTTTATTAACTTTTTCTTATTTTCTTTCCTTTCCTTCTTCTAATTTTTCTTTTTATTATATTTTCCTCGTTTTTTTTTCGAAAACCAAACATGACCACAGAAAAAGGGTTATATTTTACATTTTTATAGAAAAATGATAATTTTTTTTTTTTTTGGAAAAAGGGTTATATTTAATTTTTTTTAAATAGTAAAGGTTAATTATTTTATTTTCTAAAACTTTACTTTATTATTATTTTGATTTTTTTAACTTTAATTTGAAACAAAAATATTATATTTCATACTAATTTTTTTAGTTGTCAACTCGAAAGTTAATTTTTTTTCACTAATAAATCATTTTATATTTTGAAGTAATTTTGGAACTTAAAAAAATATAAATAAATGAAAAAAAAAAAAAAAAAATCCATCGGATGGGTGTGGTTTTGACTTGGGAGAGGTGAATGGATTGTGAAAGCAATGAAAACCTTGGCTACGCATTGGAAAGATGGTGGTCACGTGACCATCACCTCCGTCACATGCAAGTCACCTGATTCAGATGAACCACGCCAGTCTTATGTTAATTGGATTCAGACTTGAATTTTGTGCCCGGCCCAATAAATTAGACCCGGTTTTCAGCCCCAAATGAATTTTTAAGGCAATATTTTCTTCATTTACAAAAGGCAGAAAAAATAATTATATTTTTTGAAGTATACTTTTATCAATAAATTATAAAAACACTTTAAAATTATTCCATCAAATATTCCGTTTTTAATTTTTTTTCTTGAATTTATTATCATTTTTTTTTACAATGTCTCCCAAATATACAAAATAAATAAATTTAATTAAACATTTTTTTTTAAATAAATTCTTCATTCTTTGTCAAGAAAAAAAATATCTTATGAGTGATGATGTGATATATTAGATGAAATTTTTTTGTGTAATTCAATTACCATAATCAGAAAATATCATGCAATTTTATTTACACTCCTTAAAAATTATTTTAAAAAGAAAGAAAATAAGTAGGTGTTGAATTATCAATTTTTCTAAATCCGGGAACATATGCATACCATATCCAAGAAACAAATGAGGAAAATGCAAATTGCGGAAAGATGAAACATTCCATCAAATAAAAGTATGATATCATGTTAAATTATCAAAAATTTTAAAAACTTATACACTTTTGATTCAAGATATATATCATACTCTTAATAATATGAAAAAAAAATTTAATTTATTTTTAAAATATAAAAAATTCATATATTTAAAATAATTTAAAAATATACGTAACAAAATTTTATTTGTTGAATCTAAACCTATCATTTATTTTCCCACTTTCCCTTTCCACACAAATTTTTTTCACTATTTACACATTCCCCTCAAACTCTCAATTCCCCCTATCCCAATTCCAAAATTTTCCAACTTTTTCTCAATGTCCAACATAAAAATAAATAAACAAATTTAAATTTATATAGAAAAATAAAAATAAGAGAGAGAGAGAGAGGAAGAAAACAGCTTGCATGGCAGTCACACCCATGATCAGAAAAATAGGGGTGGCAGCACGTGATCACTTTGTCCTTTAATATTTATGGTAAAATCCCTAATTTCCACTGCCCCACTCACAAATATTTACCATAAATACCCTGAATTTATATTTTATTTATATATATATATATATATATATATATAAATATATATATATATTATAAATATGCTCAGTGATTCAGTAATTTCTGTACTCTTCACAGGGAGCGAGTTGGCGCTTTTACTCTACACGAGCGCGTACACTTCCCATGCCTCTTCTGTGAAGTGGACCAAACCCCTTGAACCCACTCCTGTGTTTCGCACCACTCCCTAAAGTTCCCATTCTTACCCATCTCTGCCGCCAAAGAGAGAGTCATCCGATTAGTATGCTGATCGGACGGTGGGGGAGTGCGGATGATGGAAAACCAAGTTGTGGGCCGCGATACACGTAGGTTTCCTCCGTTTCTCTCTCTGATTATGGCCACCCTCTGCAGCCACTGAGAAGAAATGAAAGGAGGAACGAAGACCGAGGCGGACGGAAGAAAATTTGGACGGGAGATTCGAAATATTTTACCTCTGTTTCCTTTGTTTTCTTGCAGCAAAAGCAGGGTTTGTTTCGTTTTCTTTGTTTTCTCCGTTTGTGTGGGTGGGATGCTGTTATATAAATTACAGCACAAGCTTTGAAGTTTGAGCTCAGAAACCAAAACCCCAGGTGAGGAACAGAGAGAGAGAAGAGGATTTTTTTGGTTAGGGGTTTTTTTTGCGAGGTTGATATGAGTAATTGGCTGGGATTTTCTCTGACTCCCCACCTGAGAATCGACGAGGGTTTTGGGAGAGATGAGCAGCACCAGCAACAAGGAGGTTTCGTCATGCCTTTGCGCTCTGATGGCTCTCTCTGTGTTATCGATCCTTTCAGGCGTCCAAGTGGAAGTGAAGGTGTGCATGACGCTATTGTTTCACTGTTTTTGTTGCTTATTTGGTTGGTTATCTACTGTTTGGTTAGTGGGAAAATTTGAAGTGCGATTTATGGTGACTTTTCTGATATTTTCTTTTATGTTTTTGATATGGGTATGTGATATTGTTTATTGGGTGTGTTGTAGATTGGAGATATGAGAACGATATGGGTGGCACTGATCCAAGCGGAGAGGCTCCAAAGCTTGAAGATTTCTTGGGTTGCTGTTACTCAAATTCTTCAGATGATAGAGTGAATGTGAATGCGCCACCAAGCTTCAACTCCAATGGAGAGCTTGAAGCAGACCCACCTCCACAAATCCAACCTTATCATCATCACTACAACGAGACCCCACAAACCCTAGTCACAACAACTCAGATTCAGCAGCAGTGTGGTTCAAACCCTAGTGGTCATAATAATTGTTTTTATCATGTACCTTTTGATCATAGTGCAACTTCAGTTTCTGGGTTCAAGTCATGGTTGCGCCAAACTCCATTTTCTGGGGAAAAATCTTCTTCTTCTGCTTCTGCTGATCAGCCAAACAATTGTAACTTTCAATCACTGTCACTCACAATGAGTCCCAGCTCTCAACATGGGGGGGTCACTGCTGTTTCTTCTCCATTGCAAGCTGCTGAGAGCCGGAAAAGGCAAGTTGGTGGGAAGGCTCTTACCAGAGAACCAGTTCCTCGGAAATCAATTGATACTTTTGGGCAAAGAACTTCTCAATATCGTGGTGTAACTAGGTATTGAAAGAAACAAACTTTAATTCTTTTCTTTTCTTTTCTTTTCTTTTCTTTTCTTTGAAGAGAAAATTTTGATGGGTGGGTGATGAAATTTGGTTTAGGCACAGATGGACTGGAAGATATGAAGCCCATTTGTGGGACAACAGTTGCAGAAAAGAAGGACAAACAAGGAAAGGAAGGCAAGGTGGGAAGAGCTGCTCAGAGCTCAGAGTTCTGAATTTTAATTTCTGTTCTCTCCTTTTATGCTAACAATATTTATGACCCACTCCTCTTTCTCAAAATTAATTTTCTTTTCAATCTCTGGAAGAGTATTCTAACCGTTACATTTCATGCAATTTCTGGTGGTGCATGGTCTCTTTTCACCAATTCCACTCTCAAACAGTTTATCTTGGTAAGTGGAATCTCTCCCATTTCCATTTCCATCTCCATGTCTCCCTCCATGTTAATTCTCTTCTGAAATTGTAAGAAAAAGCATTGGATGGTGTGCATCTCTCTTTCATTCTTTTTAATTATTTGTTGTTAATGTATTTGCTCATCAGGTGGGTATGATAAAGAAGAAAAAGCAGCTAGGGCTTATGATTTAGCGGCACTCAAGTATTGGGGTCCAACCACTCACATAAATTTCCCTGTAAGATATGTTTGGATACTCAGAAAATGTTTCAAGTTCCAATCCGATATTTTAATAGTATGAGGAACCACTCACATAAAACTCCATCAGCTTAGTAGTTATGAGAAAGAGCTTGAAGAGATGAAGAACATGACCAGGCAAGAGTTTGTAGCCAACTTAAGAAGGTAATAATAAACAATCATATCTTTCAAACTTTGTATCCTTTCTGAAATGAAAATGGTGGGTTTTGATCTAAAGTTTGATTGTTTTTTGAACAGGAAAAGTAGTGGGTTTTCAAGAGGGGCGTCTGTGTACAGAGGAGTGACGAGGTTGTGGCAGGAACCCAAAAAAAATAAATTAAAAATTGCTTTAATGATAAAGCTTTCCATTATTTACTGCTGTTTGCAGCTTTTGCTATTATCATTTTCAATAATAGGCAAAACATTATGATACATGTGCATATGATATTGACCATATATATTTGGCATAAAATTTAAGGTCCCCCATCAAAGTATCTATCCTCTTTTCCTCTTATCTGTCTAGTTGGTTTTCCTTATGTTTTGACAGACACCATCAGCATGGAAGGTGGCAAGCTCGAATAGGGAGAGTTGCAGGCAACAAGGACTTGTATTTAGGAACATTCAGTGAGTCCACTCCCACTTTCTTTCAACCCTTTAGTTAACTATATGTGCATCTTATTTGGTTTTAATATATAGTTTGTTTTAATTAACACCCACAACTTTGTATTTTGAATAGTTAGATCATAGACTAAGATTGATTATGTTCAGTAATTTGAGTTTTATGGTTATGGGCAAAAGCGGAAAACCGTAATTCTTTGTTGCTTGACTAGGCCGAACCAATAAAACAGTATCTATCATCATCCTGGTTGGTTCGAGAAGTTTAATTAGTATGAATTTAGATTGAATTGTTGATGATGTTTAGGCACACAAGAGGAGGCTGCTGAAGCCTATGATATTGCTGCGATAAAGTTCAGAGGGACAGGTGCCGTGACCAATTTCGATATCAGTAGGTACGACGTCAAGAGGATTTGCTCGAGCTCCACCCTCATTGCGGGCGACCTTGCCAAACGGTCACCAAAAGACTCGGCTCCCCCCGCCCTGGAGGACTACAACTCTTGCGCATCCTCCACCTCGCCCCAACCCCTTCTGGCCATAACCAATGGCGAGCCCTCGGAGGAATTGCCTGACATGGTGTGGAGTTCCAACACCGAAGAGCATCAGCAGCAGCAGAACACGAGCATAGCCACTGATACAGCGCTGGTGGCTTCAACTAGCCGGACTTCCTCGAGTCTGCACAGCCCAAAATGCTCCGGCGGTGGCAGTGGTGGACCAGGGGCTGATCAGTTTGGAGCTGGAGGTGCTGATTACCCTCAGGCATACTTCTCATTGCATGGCTCCAAGTATGAAACCAGCAACGCCGGCGGTGATCACCCTGGTTCGGACAGGTTGAGGAATCTAGGCATGGTTCATCACCAGGTGCCCATGTTTGCACTCTGGAATGAGTGAAACCAGTGGGGAATGGGGATAAGGGTTTAGTTTTTTGAGAAGCAGAAAACTTTTGAGTAGTGATCATCAATAGTGTTGGTGACAGAAAGCTATGGAAAATGTTTTGACAGGAAGAAATATTGGATTCAATGGTTCTAACAGTTCAAATCAAAATCTTGTGTTATAACTGTTCTTGACTGTTGTGTTAACATTTTCAAGGGAAAATTGATCAATAGTTCTAACAGTTCAAATCAAAATCTTGTGTTATAACTGTTCTTGACTGTTGTATTAAAATTGATCAAAGAAGATGAAGCTTACATACATATTCTTGGCCCCTCAACTGTTAAGGCTGTGTTTGTTGCTGAAAAATCTGGGGAAAATGAAAGAATAAAATAATATGGATTTTCATATTTATTTTTCTTATTTTAGAGAAATTAAATAATAAAAAATATTAAAGTTTCTAATTAATTTCAAATATATTTTCTTTTTTGATAAAATAAATAACAAAAAATAAATTTTACTAAAGGAAATATATTATCTTTCTGATGCAATCCGTTCAATGGTGATGTGGCACGATCGCAGCGGTTTAATCACATCGCATCACATCAAATCAGAAGTGTGAGAGAGGCGGGACACCGGAGCCCGATGCAGCGCCGGCGCAGAGGATGGCACCTCGGATGTGCCCCCCAATAGGCAACAGCAGAGGGAACCAGGTGGTAGAATCAAGGTCTGCTAAAGTGCGCGGGGGTGTCCGGGCGCACTAGCCTACAAAAAAGTCAAGAATTGGGGCTACCCCTTTGACTTTTTCCCACTCTCTCTAGGTTGTAGACAAGAGAGCGAAGGGATGTGAGAATCCATCGCTGCCCGTCTGAACGGGTGCCTTAAATTGCGTGCCCTTAAGCCTTGCAGTTGTCTCCCTTCCATATCCAGGCCCACACTTTCTATGGCGCGTGAACTTCACCACCCTCCTTTTTTTTTTAGCTTTTCATAATGAAGAAAATAGAAATTGAAATAAAAGTAAATAGTTTTATTAAATATATATAATTAAAATTATTTTTAAAATTAAATATACTTTTATTAGAAATAAGAATCCCTTTATATTTTCTAAATTTTTTTTTTAATATTTTGTATTTTTTATCATGATTTATTTTTAAATTTTTGCTCTAATTTTATTTTTAAATTCTTAATTTTAAGAAAATTTGTAGATGAGTGAATGCCCACATCAAACACCAATTCAAGAAATCATAAAAAAAAAATGTTAATAAATAAAATCAGTAAATATCTCTATTTTTTTATTAAAAAAAATTATATAATGCATTAATACCAAAAATAAAAAATAAAAAAAATTGTGGAGACCACAAAAGCCAGCACCAAGAATTATACAGTGGTCAAAGGATGAGCTCATCTCTTTATTCAGTGTCTATTTCTTCTTTTAAAAAAAATTAATAATAATAATAATAATTATTATTATTATTATTATTTAATTCTTGCTTTGATTTTCAAACTCTGTTTGGAGAATATGTACGGACTGTGAAAGTGATGCTCACAGAAAATTTAGAGGTAGATTCGGAATCAGATGAAAATCTGATTAAACCCAGAAAAAATAAATAAATTAATAAAAAATAAAATAAAATAAAAGTTCTTAACATAAGGGCACAGAGAAGATATCTAGAGGACGAGATACTATGGACAGGGACATTTCTCTATCAACCTCTTTTTATGGTTTGTCTTTCTATTGTATATTTGGATGAAATCTTTGTAGGGCCCTATGCCCCCCAAGCTTAGGGCTAGGGTTTGTTGCATGGATGGGTGTTCTACCCTTTGCCTTGTACTCCTTTCAACGACCATACCCCTTGCCAGCTTTAGGGTTTTGCTTCTTTTGTGCTTTTATTTGATTCCATTTTGGAAAATGTTTCATTTTGATTGGCCCATGTTCATAATGGCATGTATTGTAAATTTTTATGAACATCAAGGGCATTTTTATATCAATAATGATATTTATTATAATTTCTTTTTAAATTAAAGACATTATATCATTTTGGTATTTATTAGAGTGTATGATATATATTTTGCACTCAAATCTTATGAGTCCTAAATTAATACGTACAATAATGCATTTTGAGTTCAAATCTTGTAAGTTTAGCTAAAATAGTTGACACAGGTTTTGTCCGTTGCTCGATTGATGATGAAGAAAGAGAGTTCTTTGTTCAGCCCTCCACCTTAATGACAAAAAAAAGAAAGGATTGATCAAATTTTGTTGAGTCTAACTCATAATGATCATTTGTCGAATAATGACTCTAGTTATCAAATGATTGAATAATCGGGAGCAATTTACTTACTATACTTAATTGACATTCATAAAAAATATCTAATGAATTATGAGTTAAATACATCCTATTTAGCATAAAGATGGGTATTTCTCACTTGTTATCAAACAATCACTTGATACCATGTTGAGCAACTAATTTTCTTAAAAGTTTAATTATATAAGCTAAAGGTATATACTTAACATGGGTCACTACAAGTAACTTATAAAGTGCAATTTGGGCGGATTGGACGGACGATGGATTAGAACCCTAATCCATATCAAACCCGATATTAATATGTTTAACCTCCAAATCTGGATTGAAAATTATCATATTATACCATATTATAAAATAAAATTTTAAAAATTAAATGTGTCATAACCTTAAAATATGTTTATTAGTTATTGATTTAATATAAATGACAACTTGCAAACTCAAATTTCAATATTTTAATAATTAAACAAATATGATAAGCTTTTATAACTAAAAAGTAATAAATCATTGTCAAACATAATTAAAAATGAGAAAGGTAAGAGGTTCTTTATTTTTTATTTTTAGTTAAAACTAAAATAATATAATTTAAAAATAATAATATATAGATTTAGGTGGTATTTGTTTTTTTAGCTTTTTGTTGAAAACAATTTAGTTTTAGAATTTAGGTTGTTTGTTTTTCTACTTTTTCATGACTTATTATAAACTTTTTACTAAATAGAAAAAGTTAGAATATGTAGTTTTTTATAAATAGAAAAAATAACATATTGATTTTTTTTTTTTACTTTTTAATACTTAATAGAAATAAAATACTACAAAAACAAATAACCTAATATTTAACACTGTTAAACATTAAAGTTCTATTTAGAATTAAGTAAAAAAACAAATACTACCTTAAATTTGAGTTGACATTTAATTCATGTCAACCCTAATATTTTTAGGTTAATATTTTTATAATCTAAGGTGGTTTTTGTTTTTTTACTTAATTCTAAATAGAAGATTAATGCTTAATAGTGTTAAATATTAGGTTGTTTGTTATTGTAGTATTTTATTTCTATTAAGTATTAAAAAGTAAAGAAAAACCAATATGTTATTTTTTCTATTTAGAAAAAGTTACATATTTTGACTTTTTCTATTTAGTAAAAGTTTATAATAAGTTATGAAAAAGTAGAAAAACAAATAACCTAATTTCTGAAAATAAATTGCTTTCAGTAAAAAGCTAAAAAAACAAACACCACCTAAGTCCAACTCTAATCCATTCAAACCTTGTTCATGTCAACTCAATTGAATACCGAACTTGCCATCCTAATAACCATCTATGTATTTTCGATAATTTTGATAATATATTTTTTTGTACTTATAATAATAATAATAATAATAATAAAACCTTAAACTTGATTTCAAGTACTCAATGATAGTATGGGATGAGAGAGTAGGAGATCCAAAGTTGAAAGATGAAAAAGAGGGGGAGAGCATCAATATGAAAAGGCCATGTCCTTGTGGATGAGGCCCCATCACATTCCACACCTTCATTTACTTCACTTTTACTCCCTTTCTCTGTCTCTTCAATTCCAACATCTAAAAAAAGGTGAAAAAGTTGCAGGATAATCCATGATTCTAACCTTAGAAGGTCAAATGTCTGTTTGGGTTTTTCTTTTTTCTTTTTTAATTTAATTTTTTTTTGTTTGATTATAATGGTACCATGTCCAACTTCCATCCCAATCTCACCCATCACTACATAAAAATATAAAAATAAATTATATTTATATAAAAATAAAATTGAGGTAACAAATAATATTTAATTAAAAGGAAAAATCATTACCTTTTTTATTCTATGATTTTATTTTATTTTATTGAAAGGAGGGGGGAAAAGCTGCAAAGTGACCCATGATTGTAGGATTGAAAGGGAAAATGGGTTTTGTTTTCTTTTCCTTTTGGATATTCTACTGGTATCATATCTACCTTTGGACCCATTGTTCAATTTGGATCATTCAATAAAAATATAAATAAATAAAAATTAAATTAAAAAATAAAATCTAATAATCTAAAAAAGAAAAGAGAGATTTAAATTTAAAAAAAAAGTTGAAAGAATAGTATTAAGAAAATAAAACTTGGAAGATGACAGAGAAAGGGGACTTCTTCGTCCACTTGGTTTTTTTTTTTTTTTTTTTTTTTTTTTTTACATTTTCTTCTGAAAGTTTTTAGGTTGTAAAAAAAAAATTCCTAAAACCCATTTGACCCTTAAAGGTTAAAATCATGCCAACCCATTGGAACCTTGGGGTCAAATGGGTTTTTCCTTTTTATTTTATTTTATTTTTATTTTTTATTATTTTTTGGGTGGTGGGGGTGAAGGGGGGATGGGATGGGATGAGGTGTGTTGATGGGACACCAGCATTGTTCCCTAGAGAGATGCCTTTGTTTGTTGATTAGTATAAATTTGCAGAGCTGACATTTTTGGGACACTGCACTGTCCACTCACTGCTGCGGCTGTGGCCCTAGATCCGGCCAAACATGCCTCTTGCTCTTCCCCCCTACCCTTCACTTCTGCAGTTCTACTTCTCTCTCCTCTCACCTCCTCCCCCCCCCATGTGACCATTTATTTTTCATTTCCCTTTTTTTTTTTTCCAAATTTTAAACAATTTATGATGGCAACAATAAAATTTATCATGCAATAATAAAATAACAATATATATCAAAGTTATCCATTCTAAAGTGTTTTTAAAAAGCAGTCTACTTCAAAAAGTGTTTTTGAAAAACAAAAATCAAACTTTTCACAAAACTTATAAAAACAATTTCAAAAGTAAAAGAAAATTACTTCTCGAACAATATTTGATATATACTTTTTTTTTAAAAGCACTTTTAAAGAAAAAGCTTCTCCTAAAACTATTTTGAATGGGAACAAGAACATAACTCTTTAAAATTATATTTAATAATATTTATATTTGAAGTGCTTTTATTAAAATATTTTTGAATATATATTTTAAATATATGTCGAGTCAGTGACTATCCCATTAACCAGGCTTTTCAACCCTCATTCAACTAAGCAATGAGAGTCGACAATTTCCTATCCTTTAAAAAAAATAATATTTTAGAAAATATTTAAAATTTATATTTTCTTACTTAATGTAAAATAAAGAAATTAATTAAACTTAAAATTTACGCAAAATAAGATAAATCTCATTAATACAAACCTATTTATTTTATATCCCATGTTATTAATTTACTCTTATAATAATTGATTTTATATTTAAGTATTTATTTATTTATTTCATAAATTTTCCTAATTTGCAGTATTATATCAATATATTATTTTTTTTTCCAACTGTCCTAATTAATTTTTTTTTCTCCCTTCTACACTTTATAATTTAGTTTTCTTATTACTATCATTATCCACCAATCACACCAAAGTAACCACCATCATTTTTTGTACTCTTACAAAAATAATAATTTTTCTTTTCTCTTTTTTCTCTATTTTCCAAAACTTTTTCATTCTATCATAAATTCTATTTATCTTTATTTTCTTCACATTGAATATCCATATTTTCTTTATTTGATTTATCTTGAAAGTATAAATATATATACAATAAAAATAAAAATAATTTAAAGAGGTGAAAATAAAAGAAATATATTTAAATGAGTATTTACCAAAAAAAAATTTTGAATTTAACTTTTTTTTTGGTCAATTACTTCCATATTTTCTCCTCTAAATCATTATTTTTTATTTTTTATTATTTTTTTGAATCTTCCTCTCAAAATTTGGCCTAAAAGAATGATATAATATCCCATCAAATCAATTAGAAAAGCAATCCAATGAAATTATTTTTTTATTAGAGAAAAGTCAATCCATTATTTACTACTTTTAAAAGTTGTCTATACTTTTAGTGTTTCCTATTTGCATGTAAAGCTTTAGAGAGAAGGATGGGTTAAAAGTGGAAAGTTAAAACCCAGTTTGGGAATTCATCTTTATGTTATTACAATTTTTCAACCCCAAGCCCAATCCATGCTTCACATTGCACAAGCCCACCCAACTTAAGGCCCAAAAGTTTCATCATTGCAACTTTTTTTTTTGAATTAGTGGCACATATCAAATATTTAATTTTTTTAAAAAAACATTTTTTTTTTACTAAAAACGTTTTTTAAAATTAATATTAGACGGTTCTAATTAGTTTTTTAAAATCATTACCAAACAGTTTCTAATTAGTTTTTGTAAAAAAGTATTTTTAGTACTCTTAAAATCACTATAAATAGAATATAAATCATATTTAATATAGCTTCTCAAATATTAAAAATAATTTTCCAAGGTTAAATGTAATTTCTAGAAATGTTTAAATGTATGTTTATTTTATTAAAAATTTTAAAATATTACAATTATTTTTATAATAAAATAATTGAAAAATACAATTCATGAACTCAAAATTTAATGGCACTATTCTAGTAGTAATTTATACTCCTTGAATTATTAAACATACAATTTAAAAGCTATTCTAAAATATTCCTAAATATATTCTTCTAACATAAAATCAATTACTATAATAAAAGTAATTATTTCTATTTTTTTTTGGTCAAAGTTGTAACCAACAATTATTTAGAAAACTTATAGGTTATTAGTTTGCATATTTATAAAATAAATTTTAAAAACAAGTGGTATTTCTGGGAAATTAATTAATTAGTTAATTAATATTTTTTTTGTTTTTTCCTTTATCACTCTGAATTATTATTCATTGGATTCCAACAATGTGTAGTCATTCCACATGACTTGAATATTCTAATGACAAAAATAATTTTCTTTCTTTGATTGACCATGTGTCACCCATCCCAATGGATTCAAGCCCACAAATCTTAGTTTATTTTTTCAATCTTAATTTTCTTTTAAATATCAAATCATGACTATGTTGTTAAAACATAAGGTTTCATTCCTTTATTCTTAGTTCCCATGTTTGATTCAACAAAAGTAGTAAAAAAAATATTAGGAATTTATTTATTATGAAAAATTTGAAGGAAAATAAAATATAATTAAAATTAATTAAAAAATTATATATATAAATAGCACTTACAAGTGGGAAAATACTGCAAAGCAGACTGAAAAGTATGGAAATAGCTTCATTTTTGGAGAGAATTTGTAAAGAAAATGTGTTTGAATTTAGATAAAATATGGATGAAGAAGAAGTTGAAAGGAAGATTTGGGACCATCAATAATTTTAGCTGGAAATAATGGGACCCAAATGATCCTACATGGAGTGAGGCATTGAGGCAAGTTTTCTCTCTTTCTCTCATTTTCTCGCCACTTTGTCTCTCCTAATGAGAGGTATTCACACTCTTTGCTGGCGATCCATGACCCAATTTAGGTAACCGTTGAATCCAGCGTAGACTTTCTCCTCTATCTAATCCAAGACCAGATTTTCAGCCCCCAAATTCACGCCCCATTTCCGCCACCCAGAGAACCCTAGTTCCTAATCTTTGAAGGTTCAGTGTATCTGGATTTTGAAGAGGAAATCGAGAATCTGGGGCGGTGCCCATTTGACCCATTTGGTTAATTGTTGGCTGGAGGCAGAAATCTCGAAGACCCAGATCGGGGAATGATCATGATTATCAAACCCTAGAGTGTTTGTTTTTCTGGAATTTGCAGAGGGAAGAAAGAGTTTTGGGCTGAATCCAGATGAGAAAAGGATTAGAGGGCCTAACCTTAACCACTCATTGATTGTAAAAGTGTGAATCTTGGATTGTTGTTTTATGGAACAGCCGTTTTCTACATTGTTGTTTGTAATTCTAGGGTTTGGTTTCTGTATTTATGCTGTTCTCGTTGATGCTCAGTCAAAAGTTGAATCGAAACCTAATACAACACCCCCTCCGCCCTCTCCGCCACCTCCGCCCCTTCCGTCCCCTCCGCCGGCAGTTCCACCACCTCCTACACCGTTGTCACCACCACCTCCGCCGCCATCGCCATCTCCTCCTCCGCCACCATCTCCATCTCCTCCTCCACCGCCATCACCTTCTCCGCCGCCATCACCTCCTCCTCCTTCATCACCGCCGCCGCCACAACGACCACGACCACGACCACTAACACCACCAACGCCGCCGACCCCTAATCATCACTCTAGCAAGAAGAATTCGACTAGTCATTCAAAAAATGCAGCTACAGATCCTACATCCAACGTCAATCCGAATCGAATGAACAATGACACTGCAGAGCATCATCATGACCAAAAAATCAATCTGGGGAAGACGATTGGGCTGTTGTTTGTCGGCATTGCAGGGATTTTGCAAATTTGTGTAGTGGGGTTCTTGACTTTCAAGAGAAGACAGCTTCTAAAGCTCAAGGACAGATATGAAACTTGTTCTTCTTCTTAATTAATTTTTATAATTTTAATTTTCTGTATCTCATTTCTCATTGATTCTTTTGAGCTGAGATTCTTTGGTGGGCGGATGAATACGAATGGAATCGGTGATTGGTTGATTGTAGCATTGGTTTCTTTTCAGTTTCACTGTAAATGAGTAAATGTTGATTGGCATTTTCTTTTCTCATTCTCCCAGAATTTTCTACTCGTTTCTCTTTGTTTTGTTTACATAATTTGTAATTCAAAGCAGAAGAACTTTCTTTTCCCTATTGAGACATGGTGGCTGCTTCCATTTTCGGTTTTGGCTAACCTTAGGAATCATGAAAAGATCCCTTCCTTTTTCTTCAATGATGATCTCTACTTTTCTAAACTGTAATTAGCTTTATATGACTTCTAGTTTACTCTGTGTTCATGCTATTATTACAGGTGAATGTGTTCTATTTTAAACAATATCAAATGATATGAATTTACTTCAAATTGTCATCCCGATCAGAGTTTTCAAATGGTCTTCGTACGAATTTTGGTACATTGTTTATGATTTGGAAATTTTAGAAACATGAACTGTACTCAAATCAATGAAGTTTCCTGATGAGAAATGTGTTTCTCTTGACATGATGAGTTAATGTGCTATAGGACTCGAAGGAAAAAGATGGGGGTACTATAAACTTTTTGTTAACACCTCTCTCTTGTTTCTGATCTTCAAAACTACAGGAACAAAGAGTGTGTTCCATTTATCCGGCTCACCCGAGGTTTTTGAACTATGTTGTATATCTCATATAAGCAAAACTACCTTGAAGTTTTCTTTGTTATAGTTTCTGGGTTGTAACATTTTTCATGGTATTTCCCTTGTTTGATGTTAATTTCTCTGGGTTGATGGTTCTGTATCACACTATGCTGGAGTCCTCAATACAAAGGTAAATGAATATATTTCTTAGTCATTGTACCATTGTTGTTCAATGGGCACTTTTAATGTACCATTTACTACTTGTTTTGGTCAGATTTGTCAGAATTATTCCAGTTTCTCGGAAAATAGATTGGTCCAGGTACGTTGTCATGACTGAATGACTTGAAGATGAGAGCAAATGGGTGTTTAGTTAAATGTGTGTTTCCTCTACTATTCTTAAACGCCTTATGCATTAAATTTTTAGAAGAGAAGAAGCACTTAAATCCTCTGTAAAATTATTAAGGCTATATGTGATGCTGCCTAACCCAGCCTGCCCTATATTGACTCTTCACACATGGATGACATTCATGTAATTGCTAATTTTATGTGAGCAAGCTACATTTTATTACATTTGATTCTGTTCGTCTTTTGTTCTTGTGTTCATTTATCTCACTATTATGTTTATATGTTTGGTATATGATTTCTCTTTGCTTCTAATTCATCCACACACAATTCTCTTAAACAACCTGTTGCATTTTCACAGCTCCCTGCTCATATTCCATTTCAAATGTTATCAAACTTGAGTTGGAATGTTCATGGTTACCGGGTACGACCCAAATTCATGTTTAAAATTAATAATATCATGTTCTTAGGTTGTTCTTATTATCATGCGCTGATGTTGCCAGATAATATCATTGTTCTACATTGTGCTATTGTTTCGGTTTTTATCTTCTTTAGAAGAGATACACAACAGAATCATGAACTTTGGATCAGAGTTTTGTGCTATGTTCATTTTTTTTTTTTCAGTATTAAAAGATACATTTCTTGGATTTGAATTCAATAAAGCTTGCCTTTTGGTGGTTGTAGTGTTGAAAAGTCTGTATCCTAGTCTCCATTTTCAAGTGTATGCATGCTATGAACCAGTAATACAGCCCCAGCACCCCAAAAAGACGAAGAAAACACAATTTTGGTTAGGGTTGTTGAGAAAAGGCTCTGGGCCAGGCTCGTCCATACAAAGAACATTCTGAAAACAAAGAACTTCTAGAATCTTATGTGTGTGTCCCCTTTGTGTTCAAACTCTTAGAAATATGAATCTTACTACGCTTGCTTGCAAATATTAGGTGTGGGACTTGTGGAACTGTTCTGGGTACCAGGTTTGTCTCCTAATTCCCTGCAAATCATACACACTAAATTCCTATATGTTGGCTTTGTCTCTAATCTCTGATCCAGATTTGGGAAACATGCAGATTCATTGCTATCTCGGGGCGAAAGACAGTCATGCATTTGGAGTTTCTGATCAAGCAGATGGATTAGGGTTAAGGGCATGCAGCTGTATTTTGATTTTGTGATTAAGCAGATGGATTAGGGTTCTGGTATTTGCTTGCCAACAGGAGGAGATCTGCATTCTTCTTTACTGATGTTGAATCTGCATTCTAGAAATTGGGACAGCTTTCATCTCAGAAAATTTTCTATATTCAAATGAAAATTATAGACATTTTTTTACTGAGTTGGGTTGGGTTTGCTTCCAATCCAAGCCCAACCCGAGCCCAACCCATACTCAACTTGAACTTTAACCCAATCCGACTTCTAATCCAAACTGCTCAATCCAAGTTTAACCCATTCTCATTTATCTTAGGTTAAGTGATGTTAGATTTGGGTTGTTCGGGTTATATGAGTCAAATTTGTTATACCAATTTAATACTAAATAAAAATAATTATTTTTAGAAAAATGAAATAATATGTTGTAATTAGATTGATATTTTTCTTTTAAAATTATTTAAAACATTGAATAAAATATTACTAAAATAAAAAATTATAAAATATTAAATTAGATTAAATTATAATCATTCAAGCTCTAGATTCAAGTTAATCCAAATTAAGTTTAGGATGAAAAGCTTAATTTAAACTTAATTGAAATATTAAAAATGTTTTTCAAATTCATTGAATGGATTCAGAATAGGTCAGCCAATGGGGGACCCGATATTTCACCCCAGACAACCAATGAAGTCTATTGGCAAAATTGATAATTAAAAAAAAAATAATAATAAAAAAGAAATTTCTGAATTTCAAGTGGGCCTTCCAAAATTGCACAATCATGAGGTCATGACAGATCAAATGAACAGTGTCTCTACTCAGTGAAGTGAAACAGTGTCTGAGGTTTGACCCACTACCCATCCACCTGATCATAAGAATTTTTAAAAAATAATAATAAATTATATATATATTTTTATTGTTCTTAATTTTCTTTTTTGTGCCTTAATGAGGAAGTGTCTCAGGCAGAAGAGCCCGCACATTGGAGGGCTGAGATCATCTCCAGTTCAGCATCTGAACTGAATTTGCCACGTGGCACATGGATGGGGGATGAAGGCAGAGATGTACAGTGGAGCTGCAGATTCGTGTCGATGGTGGGTGCCTGTGAACCGTACGATTACGAGGGGCGGTGCTGCTACATGTCTTATTGACCGTACGAATTGTTTTTTTTGAAATTTGTACAGGTGAAGCTGCCCCGCACCAGATATAGCAGTCGGAGTTATGTCACATCGTACGTGACTACGTACTCTCTTCTCATTATTCCCTAGTTGCCCTTTTCTTTCTTTCACAACCACGATACTGCCACTCATTGTGACTCGGTGAGTCCACTCAAGTCTCTTCACCTCTTAGCAAGTAACATCTTTGATTGGGTGAAGTAGAAGGCGCTTTGGTTGAGAGAGCTCTCTCACTTTAGGATTCGAAGGTCTTCATCTTCTAATCAAATAGAGATATTGTCATCGACTTTAATGACTCTAATATCATTTATAATAATTTGCTCTCAACTAAATAGATTTGAAGAGTCTTAAAGTCTTTAAAACGTGTTTATGGTTAAAATGAGCCTATGCAAATATAATTTTAAAAACTTTTTTTCTGATATGACAATCATAACCTAACCTTTAATAAACATTTGTTTATTTGATTTGACTACCAAATGTTGCTTTCATTGTATTGCGTGTGGGCATGTTTGCGTAGGTCAAATCTATTATACTTTAGAACATATTTTGAGGTGTCACGAATGCAAACAACGTTATTGGGTGGGCGGGGGGAAGTAACATCTTTGAGTGAGTGAAGTAGAAGGCTTTTTGGCTCATGGGCTCTCCCACTTTGGGATCGAAGGTCTTCGTCTTTAAAAGTTGTTTCGTTATCAAATAGGGATTATAATCAGCTTTAATGACTCTAATATCATTTGTAACAATCAATCAAATAGATTCGAAAAACTTTAAAGATTTTAAAACGCATTAATAGTTAAAATAAACCTATGCATATATATAGTTTTAAGAACTTTTTCCTTATTTGGGAGTGTGATATGACAGTTATAGCCTAACTTTGGATAAACTTTGGATAAACATTTGTCTATTTGATTCGACCAGCACATGTTGCCTTCAGTGTATTGTATGTGGGCATGCATGCGTGTGTAGGTCAAGGTCCTTGGAAAGACATTCGACCTCAAATCAAAGAGCTTTTTGGGTTCAAATCTATTCTACTTTAAAGCATGCTTTGAGCTGTCAAGGATGCAAAGAGTGATGTGGGGGGGGCAAGACTTGCACTTAGCAAGTAGCATCTTTGAGTGGGTGAAGTAGAAAGGGTAGCTGCAACAATTATTAGTGGATCAAACTTGAGAAAGGCAACTAGGGGGGAGGGGGTAGTGTGAGGAGAGAGAGGTAGGTTTTTCCAGCTATGTGTTTGACAGCTTTGTGGCCGTAGGTCTCTCATTTTAAGAGCACTGAAACATGAGCTTTTATCTTGTCCTAAGCTACACCCAGTGTCTTTGCTGTGGAGGAGAAAAAGAAAAGCCGAAGCTACTAGTACTATCACTATGCCATTTTCAGTCTTAACTTTTGTTTTATTTTGAATTCATTACCCCCCTAAGAATGGAGGGTCTGCACCTGAAATGGTGATCATGGGTGAATTGAGATTGGTGAGATTGACTAGTGGGTAATAATAAGCCTTGATCCAGGTTTTGAACATTTCATCTAAAAATTAGAAAAGGGTAGATCAATCTTTTTATGATATTTGATATCATTCTAAGAATCATCCTTTGGATGATCTTTGCTCGATTTTAAGAGTGACATTGTTACACCCTAACAACAAAAGGTGGTAAATTGAAAATCCCGGGATTCATGGGGAGCGAAGGTTCGTTAAGATTAATGAATTCAATGAGTAATTTAGTTGAACTTTGAGATAGAATTATCCTTATTTCACTTGAGGATAGTAGGATTATGCTTTTGAAATTGGGAGAACTTTGAGATAAGATTTAATGGAAAATGACACTAATTGTCTTGAAATCACTCGAGGATGATTCCAATGAAAGGAAAAAAACATCATCTAGGACACAAGATGGAGAGCCTAGGAGTAGTAGTCAGTTAGGGCAAATAAGGACATACTCAAATATAAAGAGGGCATTTGTGGTGGCACAGATGGTTTGTTGTATCTGCCTATAAATGATGAATTTGATGATTTTAGGAATGTTTTTTAGGCAGTATGGGAACTATGGTTTTTTTTTTTTTTCAGTATATGAAGGTGTAATTATGAAGTGCCCATGCAAAGTTTACACCCAAACAGAGTCTTCAATTTTCAATAGCATTAATAGAAACCAGTCCAAAGAAGCAACACTGACCAGCAGAGGGGGAAGCACAGAAAGAGAAGAGAATGCAGGTCTTGTTTGCCAAACACAAAAAAGGGGTTCATCCCCTTTTACAGCATAATCTGGGGAAATAACATTGATGGTGACAAAAGAGCATGACTATAGCTTGTTGGGTCCCTCTTTCTGAAGTACAATAAGCAGAAGCCAAAGGGAAAAGAAAAGGTGGCCACAACTCACAAAACAACATAGAGATTAGAGAACAACTCAAACTCAAACTCAAAAACCATATCAAGATGCTTCCTGTCAAACAAACAAGTCTACAAATTCAAACATGTTTCTTTAAGGATAAGAATGAAAATTAGCAACTCAGAAAGCACAAAGACAAGAATCCTCCTATAGGCCCTACATTATTCATCCGCACATTTGGCAAAAGAAACTTCCTTCAGTCACAAAATCAACAAGAAAGGCATTGACCCACCACCAGTCAAGTACTTTTTTGGCCATGATCAGAAGAACCAGTATTGAGAACTCATCCATCTGCACAAGGGGGAAAAATGAAGTAGAAGATGAGACTTAGCAGAAAAGGGAAAATAAAGGGCAAGAAGGCCAAATCTGAAGTGAAGTCTAAGTACCAGTTTGGATTCTGGAATCCGATGCAAGAAGCTTGTGTGAGGACATTGGGATTGAAATTGAGAGCTGGGTGGTGGAGAATGATGCATGGGTTGGTGGATCCTCCTCAAGGTCAAGCCAGGAGTCTCTGTTCTTTAGAGGCCACTCTCCAAAGAAATGGTGGAGAGGCTTCTGGGCTTCATCATCTCTCTCTACTTTAATTGGCCTTGACGATTTGAAATCAGTGCCCAAGACAAAGCAGTGCTGCTGCTCTTGCTGTTCTTGCTGCTGTTTGGGATTATCAGCGGGGCTTTGATACTGAAAGTGAGAGTATCCCTTGGAGGAACTCATTGTTAATGGAGTATATGAATCATGTAGGCCCCTTACAGTCCCTGAAGCTTCTGGGAAGAAAGCTCTCTCATCCACACCCTCCCTCATTCCATGATGATGCCTATTATAAACAAAAATCATAACATTTGTTGAAGTAAACATATTGATAAAAATAAACCAACAGTTAGATATTGTTTTTGTACCTGTAATCCCTATCAGCCTGGGAATAAGACCCAGAGTCCAAAAACAGATGATGGGTGCTGTAACTGCTGGTGGCTTGAGGTGATAGGCAAGAACCAGGAGGTCTAGAAGAGGAGGGATGAGGGTAGAGGAAGGGATAAAGAGAGGTGTTGTGGTAGGAATGGTGATGGGGATGGGAGGTTTCAGAAGTCATTGAAGAAGAGAGAGGAGAGAGAGGAGAGAGAGAGTAAGAATTGGTGGTGGTGGAGGAAGGATTTGAGTTGATTGATGAGATGGTTGGTGAAGGGTTTGTAGCTGAAATAACTTCCACAGGCTTTCTTGAACGGTTTTTGCCTCTGTGCATGTGTCTCTCACAGTATTTTGAATCTGGGTATGCTTCTTTGGAGCACCTCCATTTCTTGCCATCAGTTCTTCTGCACCTCCCTGGCTCTGGGTCTGCTTTCCTGCCAAACCCCATCTGAAAACAACCCCACCCAACTGCAAACACAGACACAAAACCCAGAGTTCCCAGACCATTTTTCACCAAAAACATCAGTTTCTAAAAGTACCCACCAAGAGAAAAAAACACTAAAAAACCATGAAAATGAAAATGTCCTTGCATGCTTACTGGGTTGGTGAGGAAATAGCCTTGAAGACAATGAAGAGTCCAAGCTTCTTTTGACAGTGCAGATGAGATCAGCTGGGATTGGTACTCCTGACACTATATATTTGAAGATAAGAGCTTGATGTTCAAGCTCTTGCCACTGTGATGCTGTGAAAGGAGACCTGTTTCTTGCACTCATCATCATTTAAGAAAAAAGAAAACCCAAAAGGAAAAACAACCCCCAAACAAAAAAGACCCAAGATGAAGAACAAGAAGGAAGAACAGCTTAAAAGATCTCAGAGACACAGAGAAAGAGGGGTTGTTGCTGTTGTTGGGCTGAGAGTTTTGAGGGGTATTTTTTCAGGGTCCATTGGTTGCAGAATCTTCTGTGCATGGATAAAACTAATGGCTCTGATGATACTGATGATACTACTGCTTCCTCTCTCTCTCTCTCTCCCCCTATCTCTCCTTACTCTGCTCTTATAATGACTGCACCTCTGTTGCTTCTGCTTCTTCTGCCTCTGCTCTGATGCCTTTGTTGCTGCTCTTGTCTCTGCCACCTTTACAGAAATCCATAAACAAATGTATAGTGACAGGAAGGAGAGAGAGAGAGAGAAAAAAACACTTCTTTAATATCACCTTCCTTATTTTGCATCCTTGAATAGTGCTCTCCACACCTCATAAACCCTCAGAAAAGGCTCACTTGACATGCAAAATACATAGTGGATATAGCAATCCCTTCTCTTCTGTGTTTTAGGTCTTTGAAACTTGGAGTAATAGACAGTGTGTATTTATGTGTAGGCCTCATAGCTGAGACCCTGCCTTCATAGTACGGTTCTCTCCACTTCCTCTTTTACTTTTCATTTCCCCCTTCAGCCCCTTTTTTCACATCTACCCCCTCTCCAACTCTGGAAAATTTTAAAGTGTTTTCAGTCAAAATATATTGCTTTCATTTGCCATTTTTATCAGTAAGCTCACCAAAGTATAACCCACAAATGGCTCATCCCAAAGCTCGAACATGATAACAATTCCTGGATATTGAAAACCATTTTGAAAAAAAGAATATGATTAAGGCTATGAAAAATGTGACAAAGATACTAAAAACATTATCTCCTCTCACAATAGTCAATAGAATCATGAAAAGGTGTATATACTTAAAAAAAAACTTCGCAAGAATATATATACATATATATTTTTTTTTGTGTTTTTTTTGTTGAGGAGTTAGGCAGATGCAGAGGGATATAGGGATAGAGTAGAATCTTTGATGATTGATGGTGGGGAGAAAAGGAGGAAGTGATAGTATTATTGGGTTTTGGAGGAAAAGGGCATTTGAGTAAGAGGGGTCAGTGATGATGTGAGGAGAGCGTAGGACAGAGCAAGGGAGAGACTATAGGTCAGAGGGAGGTTTGGTTTTGTTTGTTAGCAATTAAAAAAGCCCATTTTTTTTTTCTTTCTTTCTTTTTCTTTGGTTCAAGTGGGCAGGACAGGAGGAGAAGCGCACTCTGAGGACTGTTCACTCGCTCTGTTCCACTGTTGCTCTGGCCCAAAACACATGCCCTTTCACCTTTATTGTACCTCAACCAACAACTCAACTCTACTCAAACTCAAACTCAATTAACTTCACTTCCCTTCCCTTCATTCATTATCAAATGCATTTTTTTTTGGCCATCAAACACTTATCTCCCTTTTCCTATATTGGTCATAGTCATCTTTCCTTAAGAAGCCATTCCTTTGCAGAGTTAGTGCAGCTCACAGTTCACCTGGGAGGATGGGATGTTTTTGACTGAGAAAACCCCAGACTTGGTGAGTCAGTGTGTGTCACATACTTGGATTGTATTGTATTATAACTCTTGAGAGAATTGGTGGAATAGGGTCCAGTTTGGATGGGTTTGGCATCTGATGAATCTAAACTAGACAAGATATGAAAGGGGTGGGTTCGGGTTTGGGTTAGAAAAATATCAAATCGAAGATATTAGGATTGACATGGGTCGAAATTCTGACCGCCATGTTATTATATGGTTGTTATTTTATTTTCAGGATGAGAAAAAGAATAAATGAAGTAACGGTAAGCTTTACCATTTTTAGTCATATTAGACTAATAAATTTAGTATTCTTGTTTAATTATAATAATATTTTTTAAATATTGAAACTAGGGTTTAAATTTATTGTTTGTTAAATTAGTAATTATAAATATATTTTATGATTATGAGACATTTATTTTAAAATAATTATTTTAAATTGTGAAAACTCATCAAAACTTGTAAAAATCATAGTTCCTCATAAGTTTCACGAGAGTTGGACATATTGATTGGTGGGTCTGATATGGAGTAGCCTTCTAATGCCGTTAACTCATCCAAATTGCAACCCTAATTCAAATTACTATGAAGTATATATTTATTGTCATCTTTATAATTAGAACAATATTGATTTTCTTGAATGAAGTGGTTTTTTTTTTCCCTTTACTTTTGAACTTAGATACTTTAATTTAGATTTGTCTTTGTTTTAACTAAAAAAAAGGCCGACATTTAGATTTATCTTTTAAGTGAGAAATACTAAAACAAAATATTTGAATAGAAATTCATACTCTTGTTAGGTTTAAGAAAGAGGTTTTGACTTCTATAATTGTTAATCCATTTGAGTTCTTTGTGATATATCATAGTACTTAGAGAAGAAGTTGCAGACATTTGTAAGGGGCGATTTATAGGCTTGTCTTGGAGTCTTTAGGATTATCATATTATATATAAATTAGCCTTTTCTATGATATGATAATTTATTGTTCTAAACTTCCCCAAACAATCCAACTCCATTGTGTCAATACATTGAAAATAATTGCTGAAAATCACTGGTGAGAACAGACAATTTTGTTACCAAATCATGTCCCAAGCCTTTATTGGGTAGGGTTTGAAAGCTTAATGGTCATACCAACCACAGTATTCAATTCAGCCCATGGTTCCTGAGTTTTGGCAGCACAATCCTTCACTAAAGCTTCATAATGTGGTCCAACCTTCGAACACAAGGACACATACTTCACTCTGCCCCTTCAACTGCCTTCACCATTATACCATGACAGTGCTGATAAATACTCCTTCAGAAGCATGCATTGCCAACAGGCCTGCCCCTAGTTTACTTAAAATCCGATACTTGGCATATCTTTTACGAAAAATGCTAAGATATTGAAGTGGTACCTACTGAACAACAAATCAAAACCGTTGAAGATGTGTGGTGAGATCTTGACCGTCAAATGAACATACAAACAAATGAGAGTAAGGTACAAATAATGAGAGTTGAAAATATATAGGTGATAGTACCTGATCGGCGAAGTCCTTTCAATAAATACCAAAAAAGTATATATACATGATTAAATGATAAGTTTGAGTCGAGTAACTTCTAAGGAGGGAGAGCTGCAGCCTTCAATGCCCTTTTCGACTAAAGTACTAGTAGCAATAAAGGTCCCTGGTAAATGGAGCCTACCACCCCACCAACTCTGAATAATTCCTCTTCCCAGTTATTAATTCCATTCTATCTGTAGAACTAGCAAGTGAAAAAAGGGAAAATTTATCGTTCCCCTGTCTGAAGTTTTGCTTGAAACAATCATTTTTGGAGCTCAGAATTTCACTGTCTGATAGGCTTTGGGGGGGTGGTGCTTGGAAATTACTTAACATGGAGGACTAATTCTTCTGATTTGTCTCTTTTTTCGGGTTCAGTTGAATTAACATTGCTGCATAATTTAGGGAAAATTTGAGTGATATGAATTGGTAACTTGTTATCTGTCGAAAAATTCAATGCCATGTCCTCTTCAACCACATTGTTATGTTCCTAACTGAAGGCATAAATTTTATAGCAGTCTTTCGTTGGGGAATTGATCACAAGAGCCGAAACCCCTGCTGGATACACTTAACATTTGAATGTATTAGTTTCAGATCTTCGTATATCTTTAGAGCTTGTCCTTGAATTTGAATATTGATCATGGTTTCAGAATGGAAAAATTGAGATGGGACGAGAAAATATGGATCGAACCAGTATAGTTGATCATTACTAAAGTATTTGCTCTGCTAATCAGTAGTCACAAGCAGACCAAGAGCTCTCTGGCCCTACTTGATATTGTTAATATTATCTAGAAACACTTGGTTAATCCCATCAGTGAGTCTTTTCCCTGTTGCATTAAATATTCAATCTGAAGTTACCAGCCAAAGCCATGTGATTCAAACTAGACGGGGTACCGTGTAAACTTCTGATTGAAGGCTCATACATAGCAGATTAAAATGCCTATGATTTGTGTGTACAGAAAGGAACTGTGTGTCGGTGACACTGCTGGAACAAAATCAACACATGATATTAGCCTAACCCATATCAACTATTCTGTTTCAAGAGATGAAAAAGAGTGATCAAAGGAAGCGGATTTGCAGTCTTTGAAGTGTGGTATTTAATGTCCTAAGACCCTTAATTGGCCTAATTGCTGTGAGACACTAGATCAGCCTTCTAAATAGACTATTTTTTTTTTTTTCCTAAATATGCCTAGATCAAACAATATGTTGATTAGTGCCCCATATACTGAAAAAGCCTTAGGGAGAAGGGAATGTCTGTAGGCCACTTGATTTTTTCCATGGTTCCCATTCAAAGGGCACCAGCATTTGAATATGTTGATTTCTATTTTCCTTGAGGCTCTTGCTGTCAGACTGTCATCTGATAGACTTCACACTCTCCCCCATGTGCTCTTGCCCCACAAGTCCTATTTCTCACTGATATATATGTATATATCCTTTCAAATCTACCCTAATGTAATTTGCCACGTGAAACATTTGTGTTTCCTCAAATCATCGAGGTGATGAACCTGATTTTGACCTCCACCAAGTACTCAACATTCCACAATGATTTGATAGAGTTGGAATAATGCCATGTAAAACTGATACAATTCTCCATGAAAATTAATGAGTTAGTACTGTTGATAGAATGCTTTTGTGTTCCCACAACTTGGCCAAATGGTCTATCTTCTTCACCATTGCTATGTCATGACTTGGTCTTGGTGTTCACTCTAACATGATCAATTTTCCAAAAAAATCTTCTCTGGAAAGAAGTCGAAGCTTTCATTGTCATCTTTATCCATGAATATAATCAGGCCATTTTGATGTTGAAGTCTCAACAACTTGTGTTGAGAGTTATGCCTTAGTATCTGCTGAAAGAAAGGCTGCAATCATCAACCACATGCAGTTGAAGTAAGAGTGTTGATGTTATTTTTATGTTTTTGTTTTGTTGGTGCTATTTTTTTTGTTTTTTTTTTGTTTTCAAGTCAAATTCTGATGCTATTTTGTAGGAGGTAGTTGTTTGTTCAACAAGTAGCTTGGTTTGCTGCTTTTTTGAGGTCATATCTGTTACAATATCGTGTATAAATCCTACCTTATGATACAATAAAAAAAATTAGAGCAACACAACTTTGTTCTCTGTTGCTTGGTGTGTTAACTTTGCCCTGCTACCAATAATGTGGTATCATAGTTTTTTTTTGTCTTTAAGGACCACTGAGGTGAGTGAGCCTAAACACCATATACCAGACCTGAATATGAAAACCTTGCAGAAATGGAACAAATAAGCTTCACAACTGCACCACTAGTCTTCAATGGAGAAAATGACCAAACTTGGGCTCTCAGGATGACTATTCATCTACAGGCTCTTGATGTCTGGGAAGTAATAGAGGAATATTATGAAATTCCTCCACTTGGAGCCAAACTGTGGCACAGATGAAAAATCATAAAGAGAAAAAGACGAGGAAGGCTAAAGCCAAGGCTTGCTTATTTTCTAAGTCTCACCATTGATTCTCACCAGAATCATGCAACTTGAATCTGTCGCAGAAATCTGGGAGCATCTCCGGGAAGAATATCAAGGCAATGAAAGAGTCAGAAATATGCAGGTGATGAATTTGATTCGAGAATTTGAAATGGTGAAGATGAAGGAGTCTCAAACCATAAAAGACTATGTAGAACAACTTCTTACAATAGCAAACAAGGTGAGGTTGCTAGGTAAAGAGTTTTTTGATGAAAGAGTTGTTCAAAATTTTTTTGTCACACTTCTTGAAAAATATGAAGCTACAATTTCTTCTTTGGAAAATTCAAAGGATTTGTCAAGTATCACCTTGGCAGAACTACTAAATGCTTTATAGGCTTTGGAACAAAGAAGACTCATGAGGCAGGGAAGTTCTGTAGAAGGAGCTTTTCAAGCAAAGACACAGACCAATGAAGGCAACATAAGAAGGAAAAAGAACAAAAAGAACAACAATAAGCCAAACAACAACAACAATAAAAAAACTGGAACCTATCCACCTTGTCCTCATTGCAAGAAAACAAATCATCCTCAACAAAAATGTTGGAGACCAGATGTGAAATGCAACAAATGTGGTAGATAGGGACACATAGAAAGGATCTGTAGAACTCAGCAGCAGTAGGAAGAAACCAATGCAACAACTGAACAATACTAGGAGGAGCAACTGTTTGCAGCAACATGTTTTGCAAACGGAAGCACCTTTGAAAGCTGCCTCATGGACAGTAGTTGTACAAACCACATGACATATGATCAAGATCTTTTCAAGGAGATTGATAGGACAACTATTTCCAAAGTCAGAATTGGAAATGGTGAGTATATTCCAGTGAAAGGTAAATGAACAGTAGCTATTGAAAGCCTAACAGGTTTAAAACTCATTTATGATGTTTTGTTTATGCCTAACATTAACCAAAATTTGTGAAGTATTGGACAGCTTGTTGAGAAAGGTTTTAAAGTTTGTTTTGAAGACATAAATTGCATAATTAAGGATGTTGAAGGTAGAGAGGTGTTTAACATAAAAATGAAAGACAAAAGTTTTGCCTTGAATATGTCAGAAGATGAGCAAGTAGCTGCTACACAACATGAGAACAATACAATGCTTTGGCATAAAAGATTAGGGCATTTCCATCACAATGTCATGCTCTACATGAAGAAGAATCAGATTGTAGAAGGATTCCCTGATTTAGAAGAACTTTCTATATGTGCAGCTTGTCAATATGGGAAGCAAACAAGACTTTCTTTTCCAAAAAATGTAGCGTGGAAATCAACACAGAAACTACAATTGGTTCACACAGATGTTGGTGGACCTTAGAAGACACCATCCTTGAAAGGGAGTAAGTACTATATTGCATTTATTGATGACTTCACAAGATTTTGTTAGATTTATTTCCTCACTTACAAATCTGAGGTTGCTGATGTGTTTTGGAGATATAAGGCCATGGTTGAAAATCAAAGTGAATATAGGATCAAGGTTATAAGGACAGATAATGGTACATAATATACATAAAAAAAATTCAACAAATTTTGTGAAGATGCAGGCATAGATCACCAGCTCACTGCACCATACACCCCACAACAAAATGTGGTAGTGGAAAGAAAAAATAAAACAATAATGGAGATGACAAGATGTCTTCTGCATGAGAAAGGGCCTTGACTGCAACAAGACCAGATATAATGCATGTTGTAAGTCTACTTTCGAGATACATGCATTGTGCTAGTGAAATTCATTTCTAGGCAACAAAGAGTGTGATAAGATATGTTAAAGACAATGTGGATTATGGCATTAAGTTCAGTCAAGTTCAAAGTTTCAATTTTCATGGATTTTCTGATAGTGATTGGGCTGGTTGTGTTGACGATATGAGAAGTACTTCAGGCTATTGTTTTAACTTTGGTTTTGGTGTTTTTTCATGGAGTTCAAAGAAGCAAGAAGTCGTGGCTCAATCCACAACTAAGGTAGAGTATATTGCTGCTGTTGTAGTTGTAAATCAAACCTTATGGCTTAGAAAGTTGTTGACAGATTTGGATATAAAGCAAGAAGTGAGTACACAGGTGTTTGAAGACAACCAAGCCACTATATCCATTGCAAATGATCTAGTTTTTCATGGTAAAACAAAGCACTTCAAGATTAAATTATATTTTCTGAGGGAAGTATAGAAAGAAGGAGATATACAGCTAGTCTACTGCAATACAAAAAGTCAGAATGCAAATATTCTGACTAAAGCTCTTCCTAGAATAAGATTTGAGTTTCTACGAGAAAGACTTGGAGTTTTCAACTCCTAAGTCAAGGAGGAGTGTTGAGACTTATGCCTTAGTATCTACTGAAAGAAAGGCTGCAATCATCAACCACATGCAGTTGAAGTCAACGAGATTGCTAGAGTGTTGATGCTATTTTTATGTTTCTGTTTTGCTGCTGCAAATTCTGATGCTATTTTGTAGGAGGTAGTTGTTTGTTCAACAAGTAGCTTGGTTTGCTGCTTTTTTTGAGGTCATATATGTTACAATATCATGTATAAATCCTACCTTATGATCCAATAAAAAAAATTAGAGCAGTAGCAGCACAACTTTGTTCTCTATTGCTTGGTGTGTTAACCTGCCCTGCTACCAACAACTTGTGATCAGTAGGGGATACAAACGTACATTTTCTTTGTCTGATGCGAAAAGGGGGGTCACCAAGGACTGAAATAACAAGTGGTTTTCATTTATTCCTTGCATATATAAGGGCATGGATCTAAGTACTTCAATTGCACCAAAGCCATCAGATACCAAAATCACCAGTGAAAATGCTTCACATTCTTCTCTTATTTTCTTTCCTTTTGTCCACCTCTCCTGCAGCAGCCAAAGACTTCTGTGTGGCAGACTTCAAAGCCACACAAGGCCTAGCAGGCTACCAGTGCAAGGTGCCTGAAGAAGTAGTAGTAGATGACCTTGTGTATTCAGGCCTAAATGTGGCTGGAAACTTCTCAGACATCCCCAAATCTGCGATCAACACAGTGTTTGTTGACCAATTGCCAGGCCTAAATGGTCTTGGTCTTTCAATGGCACGATTGGACCTATCCCTTGGCGGGGTGATTCCACTGCACAGTCACCCTGGCCGTTCAGAGGTGCTACTTGTTACCCAGGGCTCTATTATTGCTGGTTTCATTTCTTCGAATAATATTGCCTACATGAAGACACTCAAAAAGGGAGATATTATGGTTTTCCCTAAAGGTTTGCTGCATTTCCAGGTGAAATCTGGTCCAGTACCAGCACTTCTCTGGTCTAGCTTCAGTAGCTCAAACCCCGGCCAACAAGTCCTCAGCAATGCACTGTTTAGCAACAACTTGCCTTCTGAATTGATAGAGAAGGTCACCTTTCTTGATGAACTTGAAGTTGAGAAACTCAAAGTTCTTTTTGGTGGTTCTGGGTAATTAATTAAGCTTGGCAAAAACTTGTTTCTTGCCACCTCCTTTCCTTAAGTATGTAGTCACTTTTGTCTGTTCATCTTACTACAGTCTTTCAAGCTATTGATTCTTTGGATCAATGGCATGTGTGGAGTTCTATATTTGGTTTTCCAGTGTGAGATTACCATGTTCTAATGTTTCGATCACCGCTATTAAAATCTACTTGGGTTTCATCCTATGATCAACTACAGCAGAAACCAACCTCAGTATATACTTGATCGTGGCATAAGTTTCAGAGGAGAAATAAATGTTATACCAAATCGGCATAATGTCCCTTAGATCTAGGAAAGTGAATAGGACTGAAAAATGACTTAGCAAATAATTAGAAGGGAGACAGGAGAACCAACTACATGTTGAAAAGGAAACCGACAAGGAAAATTTTGCTGATTAGCAGTAGAAACCATGGCAAGCTACATTTAAACATTATCCATCATTCATTCACATATTATCAGAATTGATACCTGTTCTATTTTTTGGATGATTGTACCATACTGTATTTCATTGTCACAAATCCATATAATTGACCCTCGAACATTTCTAACTGAAAAGTTGTAATGCCTCTGTGGGGGCTAATTTGTATCCTATACAAGGGTAGATGCTCAATGTGATGGTATATGATTGTGCTCTAGAATTTTGCTGTATGCTCTAGTATTCTGTATTGAGGTGAATCATTTGTAGAGAAGATGATATTATCAGATGATTTTGACATCAAAGTCTTAGTAGTATGAACAACACAATTCTTAAGATATATATCGCTCCAGATCTCTCTTACCGTTCTTAACATGTGTTGTTATCCCTGCAGCAGTTACTAATGAAGAAATTAGAGAACACAAAGAAAAAAAATAAAACACAGGTTTAACATGGTTTGGTAGAAAGCCTATGTCCACGGAAGCAGGGTTGAAGACTTTTACTACACCAAAAATTAGGGTTACAAGAAAGGGTATTTGTGTATTGAAAAATTCCAAAAATGCCCTTGAACTGTACCATGAGGGGGTGTTACCCCCGCACCCCCCAACCTATCGTTCGTCCTTGATAATAAAAATACAAGCTTGAATGACAAATGTGTCGTTCCACTTGGTGTGCTATGCTTCCCTCATTCCACCCCGCTCCACTATGGTATTTGCCCCTTCTTCTCCATATATGTCTTTCACTCAATATGAGCCACATACTACAACATGTCTTTAAATTCAGGTATTAATTCATCAAATTTTAGAATACCCAACTCTTCATTGTATTATCAAGTCCTGTCTGTCTTCTCTGATGTTGGTTAAAGAGAACAGTACTTTTAACCAGAAAAGAAATACATTCAATTAGTCACATGACTCACATGAATCTTCTGCCTGCATGCATGCAGAAAGGAACATCCTGAATAAAATGAAAAGCAAAACTTCTATCTGTGTGTTTCTGCACTTCTGCCAGTAATGAGGCTTGCTGGTGAGGCCTTTACTGTAAGCCACATAAATGACCAAGGCCTCACTCTTTCCCATGCTCAGATTCCTGGAGAACTCTATTCTTTAAAAGATTCAGTGCAACACTTCATGATCTTGTCTTTCTGGGATGTCGGTTTCTCAGTCTCTCTGCTTTTCCCTTGTAAATATGCCTTCTGAGTACACACAAGTTATCCAATGATTCTTCACAAGCCAAAATTGAGAATAAATTGAAGGCAAAGTGTAATGCCTCTGCTTTATTATGTAGAGTGCTGGTGATGCCTTGTATGCCGATGTGACCCAAGTACTATTCTTTAAAAGATTCAAAGTAACACTTCATTTCTTTCTTAACTGGATGTTGATTTCTCATTCTCTCTGCTTTTCCCTTATTAATGGGCGCAGAGAGTCACAATTGTTAGACATTAAGATTGGAATGCCATAAAAAATCAGTTCATAGTCATCCAAGTAACTAGCTAGTGTTTTTATGTTATTATTATATATTATATTCTTGTCCCTGATATCATCTTTTGTTCTTCATTTTTGGCTCCAGTATTTTTGAATGTTTAATTAATTGCCAGCGGTTTGATTTTCTTGGAGAAGAGGCGGGTAATGCAGATTTTCCCAGTAAGTGTGCTCAAGCTTCGGAATGAATGGGAGGTCGTGCAACAATTCTACTTAGCCTCTTCCTACAAATTGTCCTCGTCAACTTTGGCATCCGACGAATGCACACAGTTAAACCCTGGATAAGAATCCTTGTTTGGTTATAATACTTGTCAGCAGATTGGGTGGCAACTGTTTCTGTACCGGGTACCCTCTGCTACAGCCAAGGAGATATACCTTGCAAATCTCCAGATCCAAGCTACATGCTAATGGCGTTTTGGGCACCATTCCTTACTTCAGAAGCGTCTTACTTCCATCTCCTGATTATCTTAAATTCATGCAAGAATATAAGTAACTTAAAGCTCAAAACCAAAGGGTGACATTCCCTGACTAGCTTAAGACCTTCACGATAAGCGCAAGGCTATGTTTGGTATGTGGAAATGAATATTTTGTTTTTGTTCCTATTTTTTTTTTTTAATCTGAATGAATATGATTTCAGTTGTTGTGTTTGGATGCACTTATAAAGTAAAAAAGGGAAAATTTATTGTTCCCCTGGCTGAAGTTTTTCTTGAAACAATCATTTTTGGAGCTCATTCTCTTCACTGTCTGATAGGCTTTAGGGGGGATGGTGCTTGGAAACTTAACACGGAGGACTAATTCTTCTGATTTGTCTTTTTTTTCGGGTTCAGTTGAATAACATTACTGCATAATTTAGGGAAAATTTGAGTGATATGAATTGGTTACTTGTTATCTGTTGAAAAATTCAATGCCATGTCCTTTACAACCACATTGTTATCCTCCTAATTGAAGGCATAAATTCTATAGCAGTCTTTGGTTGGGGAATTGATCACAAGAGCCAAAACCCCTGCTGGATACACTTCATAGTTGAATGTATTAGTTTCAGATCTTTGTTTATCTTTAGAGCTTGTCCTTGAATTTGAATATTGATCATGGTTTCAGAATGGAAAAATTGAGATGGGATGAGAAAATTTGGATTGAACCAGCATAGTTGATCATAGCATTCAATACTCAAGTAGACAAAGAGCTCTCTGGCCCTACTTGATATTGTTGATTATCCAGAAACACATAGGTAATCCCATCAGTGAGTCTTTTCCCTGTTGGATCCAATGTTCAATTTGAAGTTACTCACCAGCCAAATCCATGTGATTCAAACTAGATCAAGTACTATGTAAACTTCTGATTCAAGGTTCATAATACATAATAGATTAATATGCCTGTGATTTGTGTACAGAAAGGAACTTTGTGTTGGTCAACACTTCTGGAACAAAATCAACACATGATATTAGCCTAATCCATATCAACTATTCTGTTTCAAGAGATGAAGAAGAGTGATCAAAGGAAGTGAATTTGCAGTCTCATGAGTGTTGTATTCGATGGACCCTTAATTGGCCTAATTGCTGTGAGCCTTCTAAATAGACTACACTTTTTTCTTTTTTAAATATGCTGAGACCAAACAATATGTTGAGTAGTGCCCCATGTACTGCAAAGGGAGAAGGGAATGTCTATAGCTCACTCGATTTTTTCCATGGTTCCCATTCAAAGGGAACCAGCATTTGAATATGTTGATTTCTATTTTCCTTGAAGCTCTTGATGTCAAACTGTTATCTGTTACACTCTCACTCTCCCCCCATGTGCTCTTCCTCCACAAGTCCTATAATTTTCTCACTGATATATCCTTTCAGTTCTACCCTAGTGTACTATAGCCATGTGAAACATTTGTATTTTCTCAGCATTCAACAATTGTGTGTTAGATTTGGAATGATGCCATGTAAAACTAATACTAGTCTCCTACAACTTTGCCAAATGGTTTATCTTCTTTACTATTGCTATGTCGTGATGTTAACTCTAACATAATCAACTTTCCAAAAAAAATCTTCTTTGGAAGGAAGTCGAAGCTTTCGTTGTCATCCTCATCCATGAACTTAATCAGAAGGGGATCAGGCCATTTTGAAGTTGAAGTCTCGCCAACTTGTGATCAGTAAGGGATACGAAACAAATCGTTTTTGTTGTCTGATGTGAAAAGGGGGTTACCAAAAACTGAAATGACAAGTGGTTTTCATTTGTTCATTGTATATATATGAGCCTGGATCTAAGTACTTCAATTGCACCAAAGCTTAGTATTGATAGCCAAAGCCATCAGATACCAAAATCACGAGTGAAAATGCTTCATATTCTTCTCTTATTTTCTTTCCTTTGGTCCTCCTCTCTTGCAGCAGCCAAAGACTTGTGCGTGGCAGACTTCAAAGCCACACAAGGCCCTGCAGGCTACCAGTGCAAGGTGCCTGAAGAAGTAGTAGTTGATGACTCTGTGTATTCAGGCCTAAATGTGGCTGGAAACTTCTCAGACATCCCCAAATCTGCGTTCAACACAGCATTTGTTGACCAATTGCCAGGCCTAAATAGACCATGGCACGATTGGACCTGTCCTGTGGTGGTGTGATTCCAATGCATAGTCACTCTGGTGCTTCAGAGATATTACTTATTTCTGAGGGCTCTATCAATGCTGGTTTCATTTCTTCGAATGATATTGCCTACACGAAGACACTCAAAAAGGGGGATATTATGGTTTTCCCTAAAGGGTTGCTGCATTTCCAGGTGAATTCTGGTCCGGTACCAGCACTTCTCAGGTCTAGCTTCAGTACCTCAAACCCTGGCCTACTCAGGTCTAGTTTCAGTACCTCAAACCCTGGCCTACAAGTCCTCAGCAATGCACTGTTTAGCAACAACTTGCCTTCTGAATTGATAGAGAAGGTCACCTTTCTTGATGAACTTGAAGTGAAGAGACTTAAGGCTCTTTTTGGTGGTTCTGGGTAATTAAGCTTGGCAAGAACTTGTTTCTTGTCACCTCCATTCCTTAAGTATGTAATCACTTTAGTCTGTTCATCTTACTGCAGTCTTTCAAGCTATTGATTCTTTGGAACAATGGCATGTGTGGAGTCCTATATTTGGTTTTCCAGTGTGAGATTACAATGTACTAAAGTTTCTATCACAACTATTAAAATCTACTTGGGTTTCATCCTATGATTAACTACTGCAGAAACCAACCTCAGTATATACTTGACTTTGGCATAAGTTTCAGAGGAGAAATAAAGGTTATACCAAGTGGGCATAATGCCCCTTAGAGCTAAGAAAGTGAATAGAACTGAAAAATGATTTTAGCATATAATTAAGAAGTGAGAAAGGAGAACCAACTACATGTTGAAAAAGAAACTGACAAGGAAAATTTTGCTGATTAGCAGTAGAAACCATGGCAAGCTACATTTAAACATTATCCATTATCCATTCACATATGATCAGAATTGATACCTGTTGTATTTTTTGGATTATTGTACCATATTGTGTTTCATTGTCATATATATTTCCATGTCATTGACCCTCAAACATTTCTAACTGAAAAGTTGTAATGCCTCTGTGGGGTTTTTATCCTATACAAGGGTAGATGCCCAATGTGATATTGAGGTGAATCATTTGTAGAGATTAGACCATATAAAGTAAAATATAAGTTGATATTATCAGATGATTTTGACATCAAAATCTTAGTAGTATGAACAACACAATTCTTAAGATAATGCAACAGATCTCTCTCTTGCTATTCGTAACATGTGTCTAAATTCAGATATTAATTCAAATTTTAGAATACCCAACTCTTCATTGCATCATCAAGTCCTGTCTCTGTCTCCTCTGATGTTGCTTAGAGAGAACAGTACTTTTAACTAGAAAAGAAATACATTCAATTAGTCACCTGAATCTTCTGCCTGCATGCTCAGAGGAACATTGTGAATAAAATGGAAAGAAAAAAGTGTTTCTGCACTTCTGCCAATTATGAGGCTTGCTGTTCAGGCCTTTACTCTAAGCCATATATTATGACCAAGGCCTCACTCCTTCCCATTCTCAGATTCCTGGAGAACTCTATTCTTTAAAAGAGTGCAACACTTCATGGTCTCGTCTTTCTTGGATGTCGGTTTTCGGTCCCTCTGCTTTTCCCTCATAAATATGCCTTCTGCTTTATTATGTTGTTGCTGGTGATGCCTTACTTGTATGCCAATTTAACCAAGTACTTTCTTTACAAGATTCCTGCCACTTTCTGTTCTTTAAAGATTCAAAGTAACACTTCGTTTCCATCTTAACTGGATGTTGATTTCTCGCTCTCTCTGCTTTTCCCTTATAAATGGGCATAAAGAGTTACAATTGTTAGACATTGAGATCAGAATGCCATCAAAAATCAGTTCCAGGAGAGCCAACAATGCTGTTTACAATTTACATGTAAGCTCATAGACATCCAAGTAACTGGTGTTTTTAAGTTTTTAGTATATATGATATTCTTTTCCCAGATACCATCTTTTGTTCTTCATTTTTGGCTCCAATATTTTTGAATGTTTAACTGGCAGCAGTTTGATTTTCATGGAGACGAGGCGGGTAATGCAGATTTTCCAAGAAAGTATGCTCAAGCTTTGGAATGAATGGGAGGTCGTGCCACAGTTCTACTTAGCCTCTTCCTACAAATTGTCGTCATCAACTTTGGCATCCGACGAAAGTACACAGTTAAACCCTGGATCAGAATCCTTGTTTGGTTTAATTCTCGTCAGCAGATTGGGTGGCAACTGTTTCACCGGGTACCCTTTCCAACAGCCAAGGAGATTTAGGGGTACCCTCTCCGACAGCCAAGGAGATTTAGGCTTCGTGTGATAATGCTTTCCAAAATAGTTTTAAAAGGTAGTTGTAAACAACAGAAAATTATTTTTTTTGATGTTTTTTAAATAAAAGTTTATTTAGATGCTTGTTTTTAACCTACTTTTAATATTTTTAAAAAATAAATTTTATATCTACTATTTTATTTTTAATCATTTTACATGTTTTTATAATTATTTTTTTAAATAGTTCTTAGAAAACAATTTAAAAATATTTTATTTTCTATTTTTAAGAATGAAAAATTAAAAATAATTTTTTGATTGTCAAACACGTTTTTTTAATTTTTAATTTTGGAGAATAGAAAACTGTTTTAGAAAATAGTCTTCACACAAGACCTTACCTTATAAATCTCTAAATCAAAGGTATACAATAAGGGTGTTTTGGGCACCATTCCTTACTTTGTTACTTCCATCCCTTAATTATCTTATATTCATGTAAGAGTATAAGTAACTTAAAGGTCAAAATCATAAGGTGACATTCTTGACCACCATAAAATCTTTGAGGATAAGTGTAAGACTATGTTTGGTACGTGGAAATGAATATTTTATTTTTGTTCCAATTTTTTCTTAAATAAGAATGAATTTGGTGATTTTTATTCTTGTATTTGGATGCACTTAGAAATGTCATGTTAGAATGATCATTTATTTATATTTTATTGTTTGATAATAAATGAAAATAATACTTTTACACATAGTTTAAAATAATTATTTATTTTTATTTAAAAAACCATTATTTAAGAGTTTTTTTTTTGCTAAATAATAAAATTAAGAAAAATAATATTTGCTTAAGAAAAAAATTAATCATAAAATAATAATTTTAAAATGTTATATATTTCTTATACCAAAAGAACTAAAATATCTCTTATCATATATAGATGAGTTCAAATCCCACTTCTCATTGAGATTTCGTTCGTTATCAAAATTATTTTTTATTTCATTCCTATTATCATTTAAGTTATCTAAACATATGATAAGATAAAATGGGAAACATGTGTTTATTCTCATTGGAATGTAATAGTGTGCGTGAATTCAACATGGTAAGACAGTAGTTTACGTGAGGTGGTGAATTCCTTGTTCATACTTGCTTGATCTTACCGTATGTCTTGGTTTAATTAGTGAACAAATCCAAATATTTGAAGGTGAAGTCGAAAGGTTGAGTGGCTCAAATGTTAACCCCTTCTTCCCCTTAGGCATGACAGGACTTCTGCAATAAGTAATTAATAAGTAATTAAGCCATTGCTGACCCAAAACCCGATCATCGTCTCCTCTTTTCTTCATCCTATCATCCTCCCATACCGCAATCCAGGACTTCTGCATTATAGACTTGACGGCCCCCCACACAAGCCTTGTAGGCCACTCATGCAAGATCATGCTTGACCAAACAAATCTGTGATAAACGTAGAATGCTAGCTTTCGTGTGATCCCACAAGTTGGACAAATGGTTTGTCTTCTTCAACATTAATGCTATGCCATGACTTGGTCGTCATCTTAATTACCTGATCAACTCTCCAAAAAAAAAAAAATGTCTTCTTTGGAATGATGAAGATCGATGACTAAGCATTCGTTTGCATCTTTATCCATGAAAATAATCAGAAGGGAAGACCATTTTGAATTTGAAGTCCCACCAACTTCTGATCAGTAAGAGGTTTTCCACACGATAAGTAGTCCCCTTTCTTTGACTGATACAAAAATGGCGCTCCCCCAAGACTAAAATGCTTCGTACTATAAATAATAATTAAGGTTTGGTGCAATTGAATTGAATCAAGTACTGAGTACCACATCCTTCAGATACCAAAATCACCAGACAAAATGCTTCACATTCTTGCCTTGTTTTCCTTCCTCCTTGTCTCCTCCTCCCATGCAGCAGTCCAAGATTTCTGTGTGGCGGACTTGACAGCCCCACAAGGCCCTGCAGGCTACTCCTGCAAGACGCCTGCAGAAGTAACAGCAGACGATTTCGTGTATTCAGGCTTAAGTCAGCCTGGAAACACCTCAAGCCTCTTCAATGCTGCCATCAACACAGCATTTGTTGATAAATTCCCAGGCCTAAATGGCCTTGGCCTCTCCATGGCACGAGCAGACATAGCCCCTGGCGGTGTGGTTCCAATGCACACTCACCACGGCGCTTCAGAGACAATTCTTATAGCCAAGGGCTCTATCACTGCTGGTTTCATTTCTTCAGATAATACCGTCTACTTGAAGACACTCAAGGAGGGAGATATCATGGTTTTCCCTCAAGGGTTGCTGCATTTCCAGGTGAACACTGGTCGGACACAGGCACTTTTTTGGGTTAGCTTCAGTAGCTCGAACCCTGGCCTCCAAATCCTCAGCAATGCGCTGTTTAGCAACAACTTGCCTTCTGAATTGATAGAGAAGACCACTTTTCTTGATGATGATGAAGTGAAGAGACTCAAGGCTCTTCTTGGTGGTTCTGGGTAATTAAGCTTGGCAAGAACTTGTTAATTTGTTGTCACCCTCCATTAAGTATGTAATCACTTTAACTAGTCTTTCAAGCTATTGATTCTTTGGATCAATGGCATGTGTGGAGTTCTATATTTGGTTTTCCAGTGTGAGATTACCTTGTAATAATGTTTGTATATTGCTTTGCAACATCAAATGACAAATGTAGAGCATAAGTGTTACCTGTTTTTCTTCTTTCTTATATATTGCCATAATTCAAAAATCAATGAGGGGTATATCAATTTTTTTTTTGTTTTTTTTGTTTTTTGGGGAAGATTAATGTGTTATATTGTGAGGTTTGAATTAATTTTATTGTACTTCACTTAGGATGTCGGGAGTTGATCTTTCCGTTAAGCTCATGGGGATTGAGTTGCACTTCATACAACTCCATTAAGCTTATTATATATTAAATCATTTTATATTTTAAAGTTTCATGTTTTTAAAGAATACAATCGTAATTGAGAACTATTTTTTTGAGAGCTTCATTATTATAATTCTTCTCGTTTATTTTAATTAATGAATTTTTGAGTATTGATGCGCATTTTGTAGACATATATAAGGGTCACATTAATTCCAGAAACACGTTAGAAATGTTATTTTTTTCTTTATTTTCCAATCGTTCGTGCGTGTGATTTGGTTAACTTAACATACATACCCTTGACCAAAAACATTTCTAGAAGTGGGTTGATGGAGATAGCATTGGCTTCAAGGCACCCAGACATAGACTTCCATGACAGTGGCCTAGAGGCTTTTCCATATGGGCTGGTGGTATCTTCCAACTAAAGTCATTGCTTGACTCTCTGCATAATTTGCTCCACACGATTAACGAACCTCTTATCCGTAATATATGAAGATACAACAAAATACAGTGGAAAATAAAAGTTCATCCCTTTCTTGATTTTCTGTTTTTTTTTTATACTCAACAAGTTGTACCATGGGTCATGGATGTAAAAGAGACTCTCAATGTATATTAAGTTAATTATTTTGATTTATTAATTAAAATTATTTTAAAATTTATTGGCTTATCAAATACTCACAAAATCTCACAACGTTACAATCAGTGAGAGTTTTCCATAGAAAAGTATTTCATGTTCTTTTCTTGAAAAATGGGGCTCAACAAGGACTAAAATGCTTCAAAGCTAGCGTGAAGGAATGGTTATCATTTGCTCATTGTATAATATATTTTCCATTCGAATGTACTTTAAGATTGTGAAACTTTTATTTTTTATATTAAGGTTATTTGATAAAGTTTATTTATTTATTTTATCTAAATTATTTAATTGATATATTTAATTTTAATTAATATTTACCCTCAATAATTATAATTAATATTAATCTTCATTAATCTTAAATAATAATTTTTTTATTAAATATTTGTATTAAAGGTGTAATAAACACATAAAATATTTGCTATAAAAAATGAGTCAAAGATATAAAGTCATGATTGTAAAAGAAACATTCATTAGGATAAATAGGATAAAAGAAATTTAAGATTCAGATTATATAAATTAATTAATTATTTTTATTTAATACTTGAAGTTATTTTTAATTTTAAGTTCTGCATTAATTTACTAACTTAAATTAGATTATTAAATTGGGTTAAATCATTAATTAAGTTGATGTACTAAATACCCATAAAGTCTCATCACTTCCCTATCATTTAGAGGTTTTCCATAAGAAAAGTATTTAGTCTTCTTTTGTAAAAAAATGGGGCTCACAAAAGACTACAAAATATTTATAATAGGAAATGAATTATAATAAGGGATTATAGATGTAAAAAAGACTCAATATATGCTTGCATATAAGGTAAAAGAAATTTAAGATTTAGATTAAGTTAATTATTTTACTTAATTAATAATTTTTTTTTTTTACTTTTAAGTTATAAAATTAAATTATTTTATCAAATATTCTCACTCAACTTAAATTAAGTTATTAGATCATATTACCTCATTAAATTGACTTCCCAAATGCCCACAAAGTCCCACCACCTTCCTAACGAGAGTTTTCCATAGGAAAAGTATTCCATGCTCTTTTGTCAAAAGATGGGGCTCACCCAGGACTAAAATTCATCATGGCATGAAACGAATGGTTATCATTTGCTCATTGTATATATAGGCATGGATCTAACCACTTCAATTGCACCAAAGCCTACTACTATTTATACCCAAAGCCCCCCCCACTGTTACATATGTGCCTGACCACCACAGCCCTTACACCAAAGTCACCAGTGAAAATGCTTCACGTTCTTCTCTTCTTTTATTTCCTTGTGTCCTCCTCTCATGCAGCAGTCCAAGACTTCTGCGTGGCGGACCTGAAAGCCCCACAAGGTCCTGCAGGCTACTCCTGCAAGACGCCTGCAAAAGTAACAGTTGATGACTTCGTGTACTCAGGCCTAGGTGTGGCTGGAAACACCTCAAACTTCATCAAAGCTTCCATAAACACAGCATTTGCTGATAAATTCCCAGGCCTAAATGGTCTTGGTCTCTCCATGGCTCGGGTGGACCTGGCCCCCGGCGGTGCGATTCCAATGCACAGCCACCCTGGTGCTTCGGAGACGCTACTTGTGGCCAAGGGCTCTGTCATTGCTGCTTTCGTCTCTTCAGATAATACTGTCTACTCGAAGACACTCAAAGAGGGAGATATCATGGTTTTCCCTCAAGGCTTGCTGCATTTCGAGGTGAATACTGGCCGGACGCCGGCACTCATTTGGGTTAGCTTCAGTAGCTCGAACCCCGGCCTGCAGATCATGAGCTATGCGCTGTTTAGCAGCAGCTTGCCTTCTGAATTGATAGAGAAGACCACCTTTCTTGATGATGATGAAGTGAAGAGGCTCAAGGCTCTTCTTGGGGGGTCTGGCTAGCTAACTAAGCTTGGCCATGCAGCTCCTTTACTTTGCAATCACTTCAGTCCGTTCACCTCATGACTAGGTCTGTCAAGCTATTGGTTCTTTGGATCAATGGTATATGTAGTCTAAATTTGATTTCCAGGGTGAGATTACTATGTACTAGTATTGCTAATAAAAGCTACTCACGTTCATCCAATGATGTCAAACCAACCTCGTGGAAAAAAGTTAATAAATTATTTTTATATGTTATTTTAGACCTATTTCATATATTTTAACCATTTAATAAGTTTCTAACTAATTTTAATTATATTTAATTTTCTTTACAATTTTCGATAATATCCAAAAAGTCATTTTTCTAAGCAATAGAAGACTTGAGCCCTTGACCCGAGAAACTATAAGAAATAAACTTCTCCAGTTACACCAAATGGGCCTAATGTCCATTAGAGCTAAGAGTGAATATAATTCAGAAGGGAGAAAGGGGAATCGGTTATAAAAGAAACGACAAGGAAAATTATGCTGATTAGTCGTAGAAACTGCGGCAATGGCATAATTCAAGGAGCAATCAGGGAAAGGCCACAACCAAACATCATAACATTATCCATTCCCATATTGTCAGATTAATCTTCAAGCATTTCTGACCAAGCTTTTCCTGCCTGTATGGGACTAATTGAGGTTAAACCATCTGTAGAGACTAGAGATTAGCAGTCAACAGCCGCCCTGGTCAATGAAGGTACGTAGCGTTAGCCCAAAGGTATTCAAGCATAGACTTCCATGACTGTGGCCTAGAGGCTTTTTCCAGTTGGGCTGCTGGCATCTTCCCATTCAAGTCATAGCTTAATTGACTCTCTTTACAATTTGCTCCACATAATATTTTACCTAGCTCTTATCCTAGTCTGAAGATCTAAGCAAGCCCCTAGTATTTGGTGACAATGGAGCCATTTTGGAAGTGATTTTGGTCAAAGCGATTTTTGGAAGAATTACCCTTTGAATGATGGCCTAAATATCATTTAAAGTAATTTTTTGAATCTTTAAAAATGGTTTTTAAAAATTTATAAAACACTAAATATTTGTTAAAAAATAGGCTTCAAAATATTAATTTTTTTTTTATTCTCTTAAAAGAACTCGCACACTGACATTTAGGAAATTTTAAACTATGAGATTTATTGAAGCTCGAATATCAAATGTTCTTAGATTTTGTTGATTTGAATACAATTATCATACTTAGTGAATGTTGATGTATTGATTTGTCATATTTGCAGGTTTGAATTCAGAAGCTGAATTTGAATGCAAGAGATGACTTTTGGACAACCAAAGCTTCTTTCTTGTATTTGGCTAAATTTTACAAAATTTTCAAAACCATTAGTTGGATTTTAAGCCAAATCATGAGGAGAAATTTTGAGGTTGATTTTTCTCTTTCTTTGTCAAAAATTTTCCATTCATGCTAGGTTAAAAAGTATGAAAAGAAAATTTGAAAAATAAAAATAAAAATAAAGTTAGATTTAAAATCAAAAAACAATTTTTATATATTATTTTAAACTCATTATAGTTATTTTAACTCTTTTATATAAATATTAAATAATTTAAATGTATATAAATTTCTTTTCAACCAAAAAATTCACCAAATTACAAAACAAATTATTATTGCTCTTTGATCTTTGAGTTGGTCAATGGTACATGAGTTGAGTCTAAGGAGAAAAAGAGGAGCTAGCCATGGAGAATCTGCTGCATCTCTCTGTGTGCTAATTCTTTGTCTAGTCTTGTGAGTTTTTTCATAGTTAAGAAATAATGGTTAGAAAGTAATTAAAATGTAGCATAGGAGGATCTGAAAAACAAGAACATTAATGGGTGAGGTGTGAAAAAGGAAAAAGAAAAAGAAACTGATTTAATTTGGAGTGCTTTTCTCGTTGGCAACAAGCTTAAGCCATAGACAGTGAACACAGTACTGTTCTTTCACTGATGATCAAGAACTCTTCAAGTGAATGCACGAGTTCATTATTTATTGGATAGTACTTAGGGGTGCAATATGGGCGGGTTAGCCCGACTCAATCTAAACCCAACATCTCGCTTGGGCAAATTTGGATAATCATTTTTATTATTGGAGTTGGATTTGGATTAAGTTTTTTCAAATCGACTTCACTTTGTTTTATGAACCTATTCAATTTAATGTTTCTATAATTTTTACGATGTATAATATCTTATATGATAATATTCATTTTTTCACATTTTTAAGAAAAAATTATCAAATTAATATTCTATATAATGTGTTTTCATTTTAAAAAATATAAATTTATTTTTATTTTTGTTGTTATTTTTAAATTTTGTCTTATTTATTATTTAAATTTTCATATAAATATATAAAAGTTTTGTTAAAAAAATATTATAAATAAATTTTGAATTAATTATGCAATTCAATTAACCCAAGACTAACCTTAACTACACTGAACTCAACTCGTCTTTGAGAAATAAGATTATATTAGACTTGAATTGAGTACTTCAAATTAAATCCGTCAAAGCTGCAGCCTTAATATTGCTCCACAAAATCAAAGGCCAAATTAGCATGTGTTTCTTGACTTGTGACCAAGTCCTACAGTCTGGGCTTCTTCCTTACAATTATTAATGTAAGTTCATGTATGGTTTACCAAAGTCACTAGTCTGTTTCTATGGTTTTTATTTATTATTTATTTTATTAATAATTATTATTATTATTATTGCTGTAATATGATATTCTTTTCCCATCAACCATTAATTATTTATTCTTTTTTTTTTTTTTTTGCGCTAACCCATGTAGAGGTTGTTGTTGTTGTTATATTCTTTTCCCTTGTATATGAATTAAGTGTTAGTAAGTGTTTAATAAATCAATTTAATAACTTAAAGTGATTTAATAGTTTAATTTAAATTATTAAGTAAATTAAGTATGTTGGGTAAAATAACCTAATGATATGACTTAAAGTAATAAATAAAAACAAATAACTTTTTTTTTAAGTCAATATTTTTATTTTATCTTTTTATCTTTATTTATCATAATTACCTCAATGATTTCTTTTACTATTTCACAATTTTCACTATTATTTGATTTTTTTTATATCTAATTATATATTATAAGGATAAATATATCAATAGGATGATTTAAAATAAATTTTAAGCTAATTTTAACAAATAACTTCAATGCTTAAAGTAAAAATTGAATAATAAGTGTTAAATTAAAATTTAAATATAATTGAACTTAAAATCAACTTAAATAATTAAGTAATAAGTTTTATCAAACATGATCTAAGTATTGTAAAAGTATCTTATGACATTTAAGTCCTACCTTCAATTTAATATTTGATAAAACTGGAAAAAGAAAAAAAGTCTAAAAACAATTTATTTTAGAAATTGTACTTAGAATTACAAATATGAATAAAAAATATTTTATTATAAATTTATGCATAACCCACTTTAGAAAAACATAATTAATATCTACTACAATATTTTAATCCAACATGGAAAAAAAATATTATTAATCCAACACGTAAAAAAAATTTATTAATCCAAACACGTAAAAAAATTATTATTGACTCTAAGCCATATATGTTAAAAACTACAAAAATTATTCATCAGTGAAGCCTATTACAAGTGTCAATATTAAAAATTTATCAGACAATATTACAATATAGAAATTATAAACCATGGAGTCTATTTGGCCGTGTGATTAAAAAATGATTTTCTATTTTTAAAAATAAAAAAGTGTTTTTAAAAATTAATAAGACTATTTGGCCATTATCTTTATTTGTAGATTTTAAAATAAAGTAAAATAAAGAATAGTTTTCAATGAATAAGAAAAAGTTGTTTTCATTTATTTCTCTTTTAAAAATAAAAATATAGAAGAATTAAAAAAAAAAGAACATGATATCATTGTTTTTCTCTTCACGATCCAATACAGATATCAAAAATCTTTAAATATGATATTTCTTTAAATTATATGTGTTTTTATGAATTTTCTTTAACTTTATAATAATTTTTCATTAATTAAATAATTTTCAAATCAAACTATACTTTATACATAAAATTTATTAATTTTTAAATTCTTTGATGAGTTTTTTAATTTTTAATAATAATTTGTAATTAAAAAAACTTATTAAATCAAAACATTTTAGAATATTGTGTTTGTAATTTAGTACTAAATGTGTACATGTAATATAAATTTTGGTTTATTTGCATGTTAAAAAAGTTAAACTTCATTCTATATTCATTTTAAATAAAATATTATTAATAATTTATTATTAAATTATTATTATTGTTCAATTTTATATAAAATATTATTAATAATTTATTGTTAAATTATTATTATTGTAAACTTTTAACAAAAAAGAAATTAATGACACATTTACGAAAATGTTAGTACCGATATAATTTTTTTAACACATACTAAAATAGTATATTCTTTTATAAGAAAAATAAAATTTATGCTTTTATTATAATATTGCTATTATGCTTTTACTAAAAATGATTTATTTTTTAATTTATTTATAATTATAGAACTAATTTTATTTTTAATAAGACTTAAATTAAATTTAATTAATATTATATAAATTAAATTTACAATGTTTTTATAAAATCAAAATAGAAAAAATTATTTTAAAAAATAATTTATCTAAATAAGTTTTTTTTTTTTTGAACAACTTCTCAAACACCCTTATTTTAATAAATTCTAAAAATCCATTTTTTATTCTTTAATTTAAAACAAATATAAAAAAACATGCCCTAACTTTCTAATTTTAAGTGAAAAGTGAAGCTCATTTAGATGGTCTTTAATAAAAGATTAAAAATTAAGTGCTAAACTTTAATGTTGAGTTATAAACTATTGGGAAGTTACGAGTGGTAAATGAATAAAAGTGAAATTTTTGGTATGAATTTGATTTAAGAATTTTATTTTACAAATTTATTCTTTGATTCTATTTTTGGCTATACTTTTGAATGTTTTGTTTTTTTCAGTTCGATCTTTTTACAGAGAAGAGGACCGAGAGCAATGCAGATATTGCCAGAAAGTGTGCGGAAACTTTGGAATGAATGGGAGCTACGCTGGATAGTTCCACTAAGCCTCTTCCTAGAAATCGTCCTCAGCATCTTTAGCAACCGACGAAAGTACACAGCCACACCTTGGATCAGAATCCTGATTTGGTCGGCGTACATGTGCGCAGACTGGGTGGCAACATTATCCCTTGGTACCCTCGCCAACAGCCAAGGAGATTCTAAAGGTAAACTTCTGGATCCAAACTATACCCTCATGGCATTTTGGGCACCATTCCTTCTCTTGCACCTTGGTGGTCCGGATACTGTCACAGCTTACTCTATAGAAGAAAATGAGTTGTGGTTAAGACACTTGCTTGGACTAGTTGTCCAAGCTGGAGTGGCTTTTTACGTGTTTCTGAGGTCATGGGCAGGGACTCCACTCACATTTCTGTCCATTCCAATGTTTGTGGCTGGAATTATCAAGTATGGAGAGAGGACCTGGGTTCTCAGGTTTGCAAGCAAGAATCGCTTTAGAGATTCTTTGCTTCCTGGACCTGATTATGCTGATTTCTTGAAGGGATATAGTTCAAGGAAAGACGAAAGGCAGGTTAATTAATAGAATCACAAAAGTAGAGATCGAAATTCCTGGTGGAAAATATCTTCATATAGCTTACTTCTTATTCAAGCAGCAATTGAGCCATCTTTATGCAGACCTCATCCTCAGCCCGGATGACCAAAAAACCAGTGAGGGCATCATCAGGTGCATGTCCTTCGAAGAGGCCTTCAAAGTGGTAGAGATGGAGCTTAGTTTCTTGTATGACGCGCTCTACACCAAGGCAACAGTGGCCTATTCTCTATTAGGCATTATTCTCCGCACTGCCAGCTTCTTGTCCACTATTTCTACCTTAGCGGCCTTCTGCTTCTTCATCGATAGGCATGAGTTCTCAAACATTGACATCAACATTACTTACGCGTTACTCTTTGGAGCTATTTTTCTGGAGATTTACTCTATCATTATGCTGATTTTGTCTGACTGGAGCATTGTCTGGTTGAGCAGTAAGAGAAACTCCCTAGCTGATTCCATTTGCCGAGCCATTGCCTCTTTTCAATCAGTTGTAACCAGTGACCAGAGATGGTCTAGACGCATGGCACAAAACAATTTAATTGATTCTTGCCTCAGAGACAAAACCAAGTTCAATCCGGTTCCCAGGTTCTTTGACATGAACAAATTCTTGGAGAGGTACTGGTACATGACTTGGGAGAAGGTGGATGACATGAACAAACCCATCTTCTGCTGGCTCCTGGAGATGACAAATGATGCCAGGATCGCAGGCAGCTACTCAAACACAGAGGTGATTATGTGACTAGAAAAAAAGGGTTTTTTGAAACGCTTCGTTGGAGTATAATTGATGTGGAATTTGATCACAGCATCCTCCTTTGGCATATCGCTACAGATCTCTGTTATCCTTGTGATGTGGACAAATCCCCAGATACCAATCTCAAGTCAAGATGCAAAATAAGCAAATGCTTGTCTGAGTATATGTTGTATCTGTTAGTCATGTGTCCATTTATGCTGCCAAAAGGGATAGGGGAGTTTCGGTTCCGAGACATTTGTTCAGAGGCCAAAAGATTTTTTCAGGAAAGAAGCAACTCCATATCTAACAGAAATGAAGCTTGCAAATTGTTGCTTGAAGTTGACACGGAAGTTGAGCCCAGAGATGCGAAAGAAGATAAAAGCAAGTCGGTGTTATTTGAGGCATGTAGGCTTGCCAAAATGTTGGAATCATTGGAAATAGATGCTGCAGGAGAGAAATGGGAGATGATAAGTGGCGTGTGGGTGGAGATGTTGTGCTATGCTGCTAGTCATTGTGGATGGATTCAACACCGTCAACTACTCCACCACCGTCAGCAACTCCGGCGAGGCGGGGAGCTACTCACTCATGTCTGCCTTCTTATGTCTCACCTTGGCTTAACCGAGTAATTCCAAGTATTGGGAGGTGAAATTGTTCCATAAGTTACACCACGTTTTTAAAAGTATAAAATAATAAGTATATAACTTTTGACGCTTAAATAAAATTAAATAATAAAATTTTTTCCATCAATATATTTTTACACTTAAATATTATAAATATTTTATTTAATAATATTTTAAATATATTTATATTCATTTTTACCGTGATTTAATCAAATGATATTAAATATAAAAAGAAGAAATATTATTAAGTTTATAATTATAATTATATATATATATATATATATATATATATATATATATATATAATTTCTTATAATTATTTTAATAAAATATAAAATCATATATTTATGACATTGAGTGAATATTATTCTATATGATGGGATAACATTTATGATTCAATGACCAATCTAGCTTTGAAAATATCGAAAAGTCCTCGCGTTCGTTTGAAGATTACAACTTTTATATATTTAAATATTGTTAGGCACTAGAGTTTTTTTATTTTATTAATATTTGAATGTTATTAAATGTTAAATTTGTTTATTTTTATATGCTAAAAACACCCAAAATGATATTAATAATTATATTTCTTCTTATTTTATACAACTGAAATGAAGGTATTTTGAAAACTAATCATTTTAAAAAAGTAGTAATTTAATATATTTGAAAATTAAATGTTAAATCTATTTATTGTTATATGAAGATTTTAATGATTATGTATCTTCTCATTTTATGTAATTCAAATAAAAATATTCAAAAATTAATCATTTGAAAAAAAAAAGTAATTTAACATATTTTTAAATGCCTCAAAATAACAAGATTTGTATAAGAACACAAATTTATAATAATTAATTACATAGTTGGTTAAGAAATTTATGATTGACTAGTGGTTAGGGGGTATTTTAATTATGTATGATTACTAACAAAGTGTTGAAAATTTTCTAGATTAAGTTATAGTAATTATATAGTGATTTTTATGTGATACATTTTTCAATTTATGAATTTGTGATTGAATTGAATGTTTGATTATTTAGATTAATTCTTTAATCGTTGGAGTTTTATAATAGAATTTTTTTAATTATAATTTTATTGAGAATTGGATGAGTCACGACATGATGTAGTTAAATCTTGGTTTTGATTTTGGAACTTTGTGTATATATTTTAAATTCATTTCTTAACAAATCAATTGATTTTTATAATATTTGATTTTTTTTTTTTATTTGTAAGAATCCATTAAATAAATTCTAAATTTACTTTCAAAATAAGAGTGCAAATGAGGACAAAAAACAACTTATCACTTAAGAGGGTGTTTATTTTTTAGCTTTTGGCTTAAAACAATTTGTTTTCAGATTTTAAATTGTTTATTTTTTTAGTTAATTCTAAATAAAAAAAATAATATGTTGATTTTTTTTAATTTTATAATATTGAATAAAAATAAAATATTATAAAAACAAATAATTTAACACTTAATGTTAATGTTAAGTAAAAAAAGCAAACACTTAATCATACTCAATCTTTTTTAATGACAATTTTACTAATATATGATAAATTATTTCTCATTGATCTAAATTGCATATAAAATTTTTAAGATTGAATTTTATTTTATTTTAAATGAGAAAGTGGGTGTAAGTGCTATTGTATTTACTAGATGACTGCAACTGCCGAAAAAATGAAATGCAAGCAAAACAGAGGAAGGAGAAGATTCCAAGAAAACAGGGAAGGAAGTCGACAAGTGACAAAAGCTTAAATATTTAATTGGTGAAGCAGATTGTCGTCTCTTGAAAATTCGAACTCAACCCAACCCATCACTGTCTCCAACATTCAAAGCCGCCCTTCACCATCTCCAATCAAGCTTGGCAGATCTCCATCACCGTGACATATACAAATGAGTAAGTTAATACCCCAAAGAAAAAACTAAGAAACCCATGTTTCTACTCTCTTATAGCTTTTAAAAAAACCTTAATAACATCACATCTTCCAAATTCACACCACCCCCACCAACTTCAATAGGCTCTCCATCGTTTCTTCCAAAAAACCACCGCCGCCAACCCACCCCCCACCCATTTCGTTATTTTAATGGTGTTCCACACCCTCTCTTATTTTCCTCTTTGGTCAATGATCAAACAGTTCTACACTATTACTCTTACTCTTGTAAGTTTCCATAGTTGAATAATTTGAGAAGCACTGTTGCCAACTATTGACAGAAAATTGATTAATGGCGGCAAAAAAGAGATTGAAAGGAAAATGAAAAAGAGATGGATTCCTTTCTTTGAATTATTGCTATAGCCACACGCTCCGGCCGGCCCACAACGACTCTCTCAGTCACGCTCCTCTGTCTCTTCTTTTTTCTTTTTCTTTTTCTTTTCTGGCTTTTTCTCTGGTTAAAACTATTAATGCAACCCATTCAAGAGTCACAAAGTCACCATTCTCACTGGCGTCCGCCACCATCTCCGGCCATCCACCTTTTTACCAGTACACTACTTCCACCTTCATGAGCTGAACACCGTGAACAGCTCCAACCAAGCCCCCACTGTCATACTCCAGTATATTTCCCCTCTTATTTTGCTTTCAAACCAATTTCTTTCTTCTTCTTCTTTTTTATTTTTTTATTTTTTATAATTATTATTTGTTTTTTCTTCTGAGAAATTGTTCAAAATTCATAAGATTTTGGATTGCATGGATTGGTTCGGAGAATATTGAGTTTGATTAAGGACTTAAATTGTATTTTTTTGTTTTTTTCTCCCTATTTTTATAGAATTTAAGCTATAGTTTCTAATACAATTTTTTCAAAAAATCTTTTGTCCATGGATTTCCTACACTACTTTATGGGAAATTTTGATTTTGATTTTTATTTTGGTAATGTCAAGCTTCTCATTAAATTTTGTTTAATAAGTGGCCTACCAAAAAGGGAGATAAAAGCTTCTTAGCAAAAAAAGGGAGGTCATATCTAATAGAGATGAAGCTTGCACATTGTTGCTTAAAGTTGATACGCAACCACTATCTAGAGATGTGAAAGGAGATAAAAGCAAGTCGGTGTTATTCAAGGCATGTAGACTTGCTAAAGTATTATAATCACCGAAAATGGCAGGGACAGAAGAGAAATGGGAGATGATAAGTCATGTGTGGATGGATATGCTATTCTATGGGGCTACTCATTGTGAATGGGTTCAACACGGTCATCGCAAGGTGGAGAGTTGCTCACTCATGTCTGCCTTTTTATTGCACATCTTGGTTTAAGTGAGCAATTCCAAATATTAGATGGTGAAGTAAAACCAATCCTTGGCCATCCTTAATATTTCAAATACTCATGTTTTTGTATTTGACTCAACAAATTATATTGCATATAGGATACTTATAAACTACATTTGCAAGATAGATACAAAGTACTATTTTTTTAGGTGCCAATTCATACATCTCTCTCTACAAAGTTGTATGATATGTATAATATACTTCTCGCTTATTCTCTTTACCTCTTTATTCCACATTAAACATAACTTTTATGTTTAATTAATTTTATTTTTTTTATTTTTTTGTTATGATGAAACCAAACATGAAAGATTAATTTCACTCATCTCTCCTCAGGATTTGATCAAATACACTTGACCTCCATTGGCTTGAAATTTCACCCAACACCTTTCTTATTTTGGATGAAATGAGAGATGAATGAAAATAGTAAATATAAAATATATGAAAGATATTTGATGAAATTTCAAACCAATAAAAATTATAAATATTTAATCAAAACTTTAAAAGAGATAAATAAAATTAACCTAATATGAAAAAATAATTTTTCTTAATACATTCCTGAACCAAGCATCATGCAATACAATATACAAAATACCTAAACTTTTCAAGAGAATACCTGAACTTTTCTTTTGATTAGATACTATAGCTTTGAGTCTTGGGGTGCACATTGGTTTTACATTGTCCAAAACCAGCAATGTCCACTTATTGACATTGATTTTCAAAAATTCAATAATTAAAGATTTTAAAGGCATGGTACTTCAAAAAAAAAAAATCATAAAAAAACCATTGCTACAGTCTTCGTAAATGAAACATGTACAACTATTCCTAATCCAAAATGTGTACATAACACTTACTTCTCATTTAAGACCTATTTTATTGTCAGATTTAAGATTTTCATCATGATAGTTGAATTCATTGATTAGGTATCAATAAAAGAAGAAAACTTTTTTATGACATTTGATATTACTTTAATCTAGGATTTACCATCCTAATGTTTATACACATTAAACTCAAAGGTTGCCTTCACCTCATTCATTCCAATGCTTTAAAATGTGTTCGACAATGTTTCTATTTAAAGTTTTTTAGTGAGAGTGTTTTATTTGAAAGTATTTTTAAAATAATCACTATTAAATATATCTTCGGAAAATATTATCACTAATTTTTTAATACTATAAGTGATTTTCAAGTTGTTAAAAATGTTTCCTAAATTTTTACAAACACCTAATTATTATTATTATTAAATATTTTTTAGATTACAAACGCTTTTTGAAATCATTACCAAATGAACCCTTATATTACTATCTCAAGGTTCACAACACACTTTCCCAAGTCAATTGGCTATAAGCAATAACACCCCCAAATGCTTATAATATACCTATTCTAAGGTTTTGTAGTGCATCTATCTCGCAATTTAACCATTCTAGGCCAAGCGACCATCCTAATGCTTTATAATACTAATATCTCAAGGCTTATCGTTATGAGGAGGACATGATTACGTTCCAAAGCTTACTTTAAAAGGCTTGGAACACGCCCATCTTGAGACTTTACCACACACCCATCATAGATATGAAAACCTAAGACAACTTACAATAAGGTTGTTGAGTTTACCATCTTTGAGAATTACATCACATCCATCCTAATGTTGAAAACTTGGAGTTTACTACCTAGCTAGCGCTTTATAGTACTTCCATCCTATGATTGAAAACCAGGTACAACACAACCATCTTGAAGCTTATTTTGGGGCTCAATGTTTATGCTATCATATTAATCCAATGAGCGCTATTATCACAAATTTAAAATTTGAGAACATGAGCTTTTGGTGACATGAATCCATAACTTGAGACCACTTGCTAAGCTCAAGGGTTTAGTCATCTCATTTTAAAGCAAATTGATTATTAATGTAGAGAGGTAAAACCTTTTTATACATTCAATTTTGCATTATTTTAACTTTCGAGACTTAACATCCTAAGACTCTATTACACATCAATCCTGTGAAACCAAGGTTTGGTTAATCTTGATTTTGATGATAACAAAACAAGGTTTAGAACTAATGATCATTTTTCAAGTGTGATTAGGCAAGATGACTTCCAAAGTGGCAATCCAAAGACAAATCAAGCCAAGGAGAAATCATGAAGAAGAAGACCACCTCAAAGAGAAGAGTTTTTCAATACCAAAGCTTCTTAAGATCTCTTTGTAAGGTTGTTGGTGCACTAGGACTTTCATGCATTTCATTCTTTATTTATGCACCAAAATCATTCAAGAGTAATATTGTTTTAAATATCTTAAGAATTGGATGATTTCATGATTTCAACTAAAACCTTGTGTTAAATGATTTTCAAACTTGTGTTAAAAGGTTTTAAGTTGAAAAAGGTTGAGTGTTGAGCTAAAAATATGGCTCAACCGGTCGACCGGTTGTGCTCGTCCGGTCGAGGACCGGTTGAGGGAGGCCAAAAAGTTTCTCTCTCTCCCAATGGCCTTCTCTTCCCGGTCAAGGTTGAACCACAACCGGTTGAGGTCCAGTCGAGGTCTGGTTGAGGCCCAATGGTCACTTTTCCTAACAGCTAGTCAATCGGTCGACCCCTAGCTCGACCAATCGAACCCCCAACGGCTAGTATGACTTTTTTCTTCTATAAAAAGGCTCCAAACTTCATTGTTTCACAAGCTAAACCTTCCTAAATCATTCTTGATTATATTTGAGCCTTGGAAGAGTGTTTTTTAGTGCATCATTGTTTCATAACTTGCATATCTAGTGCACCATTCAATCCTAGTTTTTCTTATATCTTTGAACCTAAAGTTCTATTACTAGGATTTTGAGAGATCATTATTTGTATATCTTTGTAAGGAATTTTCTCAAGTGAGGGGTATCACTTGAGAGGTTGTTCAAGAGAGGGATATCTCTTGAAGAAGTGTAAAGGGTACTTGGAGCCAAAAGTCCAAGAGGGTGAATTGGAACCATAATCCAATTGTAAAGAGATTGGAAGCTTGGTTGAAGCTTCAAGATAGTGGAACCCTCACCCAGTTAGGAGGTTGAGGAGAGTGGACGTAGGCAAGGAAGTATCGAACCACTATAAACTCTCATGTTTGCACTCTCTCTTCCGTAACTCTTTTAAATTATATGCAATTGTGTTTATTATATATTTGCATATAATTGTCTCTTATTTTTGCATAGTTTAAATTTGTGAAAAATGGACTATCACCCTATTTACCCGCCCTCCCCCCGCTCTAGGGTGATTACCATAGTTTGGATTAGCCTTAAATTCCTAACAAATCCCTTTGTGTACCTTGTAATCCCTAAGGACTTGAGATAATCATTTTCAAAGAACAATATTATATCGCAAACCTAAGATACTAACATTTATATTTGGATATCATTGTTGGCTTTCAAGGTGATCTCTTATAGCTCAAAAAAGGTTGAGCACTTTTACTTATGACCAAGACAATAATAGTGTATTTTCTAATAGGAGCAAAAAAATTTAAAATAAATATCATAATTATCCTTAAATTAAAAAAAAAAAGTTGAAAATCTCATATTTAAACATAAAGTTATGTAATAATAATTGTTTTTACTTATATTTTAAAACCCTAAATATCCCAAAGAGGTTTGGAAAATCAATTTAGCCTAAACAATTTTTGAAACCTACAACCCTAAATATCCATTAATTCCGACAACACCACTATTGTTGATTGGCCTGCATTGTTACACTAGTTCGCCTAAATCTAATCTTTTTTTTATTACTTGTACTCTTGTATATTTCCATAGTTGAATAAATAAGAAACAATGTTTGAAATATTGATAAATATGAATATATTGGTATTTAAATTATACATATGTATCGAAAATATCATAGAAATATTGATATATATTTTGACAAAAATATGGATAAAATAGAAATTGTTTAAAATTCATAAAAATATTCCAAAAACTTAAAATAAAAAAAATAAAATAAGTAAGAATACATATATTAAAATTATTTTATAAGTGTAATTGACATAAGTATGATTAAAAATAATATTTATCAAATTTTTATAAAAAAAATTAGTTTAAATTTATTTATTTAAAAAAATAAAAAAAAAACATGTTTTATTATATTTTAAATAAAAAATTAAATTAATTTATATAAAATATTTTATTTGAAATGTAATTTTAAAATCTTATTACAAATATGTGGTAATAACTTTTTATATTAACATTAATTTATTTAAGTAATTAAAAATTATATTAATAATTTTACTTATTAAATTAATTTTAATTTATAAAATATTAGAAATTTATTATTATTCTTTTTATATTTTAGCAAATTTTGAATAAATTTATATTTTTAATATTTTAAATAAAAACATTCAAAATTATATATTGTTTTAAGTCTATTTATATTTTTGATAATTAGTACTTTTAGTAATCAATTTAAAAATTTTAAAATAAAAGAATTATAATTAATTTATTTATTAAAATATTTTTTTAATAATGGTTTTCAATATAACTTTGTAGACCCCCATTTGGGGCACGTTTTTTCTTTCATTTTTTTGCAGCTCACTTGCCAGCTGGAGGGTTCTTTGAAAGCCAAGTGTTGCCTCCTGGTTGTTTATTGTGGAATCAGCTTAGTGGAGCTGATGGACGAATGAGAAAGCGACACCTATTGGAGGATATGCAGAGGATTCAGAGTTTGTTATGAGAGGAGCGTCTCCTGCAGGTCAAGGGAGGTGCTTTTTCAGATAGAGGGTGAGGGTGAGATTTGGAGAGAGCTTCAGGGGGATTTCTTGAGCTGGGGGGGAGGAAGCAAGCTGGAGAAGGAGATCGACAGAGGAGGCGGGGCTGTTTTGGGGGCTGGCTGGAGGTTGCAGGCTGGTTCCTTGAGGAGAAAACCAGGGGTGTCCGAAAAGAGTTGGAGCGGAAAGCAAGCCATATTATCTTCGCTTGTGGACTCAGGTATGACCATTATGAGCATTTTCACTTTGCATTTCTTGGTTTTCCACACTTGGCATCATCGATATTAAGCATAGTTTGATGGGTTTTGTTATTATATCTGTTCTGCTTTGCTTTTTTCTCTGGTTTCTCTGTTTTCTCTCTCAAATGACTGGGTTATTGGTTTATTTTCTTTGAGCTTGATGTTTGATTAAACACGGAAAAGCTTACTGTTCGTCCCACCAGTTGGTATTTCGTTCGTCACTCATGAGACGATGTTTTGACTGATGATTTCTTGAGTCCTTCATTCTTGCTCTGTTTTAGCTATTTCGTTCCCCATACTTTTGTGCTCACATGTGTTGAATTGTGAGAATGCCTTGGACTGTGTATCACCCTTTGAGAAGCTTTGGCTGCCCCTAATCTGGAAGATGATTGTCACTCAAACTTATTTGGACTGAAAACAAGGGTTTGGTTGGCATGGTCATTGGTTTTCTTATGAGCCCGGTTTCTGGATTTAAGTAGATAATGTTGCTTTGCTCATGGAGTTGCTCGGTCGCTCTGCTCAGAAATAGTGACTGCCATATCAGAGCATTAATGCCATCTTTCAGCTGTTGAAGATTCTGGATACATATTCGAGCCTCAACAAGGGTGAAGTTGTTGCCTACCCATCAGATATGAGATACTGTCATTTCGAGAACAGGGTTTGGATGTTCAGCTGAGAGTGTTAACAGAGAAGAAGAGGCCTCCTGAGAGTGAGGGGCTTGAGGGAGAGGATAACGGCTCTCATTCTTCACTAGGTGATTCAGTGCTGGACACTGCAGGTGCAGAGAAGGAAGCTCCAAAGGAGAAAGCTGGAGCTTCGGAGGACCCTGAGTCCAAGAAGGTGGAGATGGATGATTGGCTCTTTGGGTTTACGCAACTATTGAGAACCCATGTTGGTATTGATCCAGATGCTCACATCGACCTACATGAGCTTGGGACGGAGCTCTGTTCTGAAGCTCTTGAGGAGACAATGACAAGGTTGAGATAACAAAATGTGAGATAACAGAAAAGGAAAGCTGGGAAGGAAAGGAAAATATGATGATGAGTGTCCCTGAATTTGCAAGCAATCTATCTGAATCCCAGGTTGCTGCAGAGGATGACATGAATGTGCCTGTGAGGAACTTACCTGAAACTGAAAACAAGGATTTGTATGAAGTTTCAAATCCAAGCAGAGTTGAAATCGATATAACAGAAACACATTCTTGCCTTTAAAACCAGGATAAAGGTTCTCAAGGACTTGGTATCAGTAAGCATGATGAGGTAAAAGTGCAATGTTTGGGTGCAGTCTCTAGAGTTGCTGAGTCAAAATCTTGATGGTGAGGGATTAACACAATGCAGAAAACCTGTCAATGCAGAAGACTGGAGATTTTGAATCTTCTGTTCAATGTGCGACCACTGTTGAAGAGGACCATACTCAAATGCTTGGTGGGGAAGCTTCTGGTATTAGTTCATCAATGAAAGAGCCCATGCTTTCATCTGGAGATGCTGAATATTGTGTTTAGTGTTCAGTTGCTGTTAAGGATGATTGTACCGGATTGCTCGCTGGGGATGCCACTGGTATTAGTTCGCCAACAAAAGAGCCAAAGCTTTTGTCTGTTGATGCTGAATCTTCTGTTCAAAGGTCAACGACAGCAGTTGAAGATGATCAAACTAAAGTGCTTGGTGGGAATGGTTCTGGTGTTAAGTCAGAGACACTGCAAGTGAAACAATTAAAGTACATAAAATGATGGGAGAGTGCCAAGAGATCATACCTAATCAAGGGGCCACATCCATACCCCCGTTTCGTTTCTCTTTTGCCCACCATCTCCAATGTCTTCACTTCATCATGTCTATCAGCTTACCCATTTTTTCTTACCACCCATTCTCATTTGCATACCCATGTTACCCATCTTCTAATGCTCGTCGCCACACCACTCCCTCACACTATCCCACTCACCCATGTTCAAAAGAATGCATGGCTGAAACACTCAGGATGTTAAGGAGTTCCAGAGAGTGCCAGGGTACAGATGTATATATTTCCATGCAGTGAACAGCTTGCAAGATGCCCACGGACAGATCGGTACAGCCGTCTCAACAGTTTTGAAGGCAAGCCACCTGCTTCTCATATTTCTGGAGTCTTCAGAACGGGGTCTGATTGGACACTTTTCTAGTATCCAACCGAATTTGATGCTGGAAGTGAGAGAGAACACTTACTGTCAATGGATTTTCAAAGACTTTTGCAATGACTGGTTGGCGACTTGGACACCTGGCTGGTCCAAAACACTTTGTGGCAGCATGTGGAAGAATTCAGAGCCAGACCACCTCAAGCGCCAGCAGCATTTCACAAAAAAACAGAGGTATGGGCAATACCAGAAAAGGTTGTTTTGCTCGGTGAAGTTGAACCACTTGAGAGGAGTCTGTCATGTAAAGGAAGCTCAAACGAAGGAACTGACAAGGAGCGGGTTTTAAAAGACCGAACTGCAGTTGAGGTTTACTTTGACTACATGAGAAGTTTTCGAGTTGAATTTGATGAGTTCGTTGAAAAAGGAAACATATCTGAGATTGAAATTGGACTTGGTCCATGTGGGGAGTTACGATATCCCTCTTATCCTGTAAACCATGGTTGGAAATATCCTGGTATTGGTGAATTCCAGCGTTATGACCAGTGCTTATCAAAGAGTCTGACAAAGGCAGTAGAGGCAATGGGTCATCTATTTTGGGCTAAAGGACCAGATAATGCAGGTCACTATAATTCCTGTCCACATGAGACGGTCTTCTTTTGTGATAGAGGCACTCATGATAGCTGGAAGCAATAGCACGGGATCCTCATCCGTTCAACAGATTGTCGCTCCTGTTCTGATATCTGGGTTTCCAAATACTACACCTAGTCTTAATGTGGTTGAAGTGTCAGCACAGGCCCTTATAACGAGCTTCCATTACATCCAAAACTATCTGTTAACATACAGTGGCTCGATGGTGGTGCGCACCTCATGGAATCAGCTGTTGCAGTCGAACTGGAGCTAAAGATTGATAAGAGCCATGAAGATCTTAAAGGAGGATCTTTCCGAGAATATGGAGAGGCAGTGTTGAAACTCTTGGAGAACTTGACTGATTTAGATCCTAAGTTACAGAAAGCCCCAGTTAACTATGAAGAAGTTCGAGTTTCTGGCTTTGGAAGATGGTTCCTTCTAAGACTCTCGCTTCATGACCCTGTTCTTCTTCTTAACATTGAGGCACCAAGCCATGGTGATGCCGTGAAGCTTGGACTTGCTGCTGTTAAGGAGTTTCATGCTCTGGATTCATCCGCCTTAGACAAGGTTGTACAGTATCACTGCATGGCCACCTTTGACCCAAGGGCCTTTCCCTATTTTATCATCTTTGACTTCTTAAAAATATTTTTTTTAAACCCTTTTCCTCAAATAAATTTCTGGGTTTTAGTCTTTAAACAACCCCAACTCTAAGTTTCTCTTCTTCCTTAGAATTTTTAAGTTCCCAAAAGCCTATTTTCCAATAATATCTTGCCACCATTTTTCTTCATGGCAAGTCGCTTTCACATTTTCTCTATTTTTTTTAAAAAAAAAGGTTTTGAAATAAGCAATGACTTAATTTTGTAATTCTAATTAATGGAATTTACAAAATTAATTCATGCTAAAATGAAACGGGCTTTGATGGGGGCCCAACATCAAATAAAATTTCTTTAAAATAATCTAGCCATTGCCTCGAACTTCTTGTGGCTTGGAGAAATAATCTAGGGATTAATCTAGCCAAGAGTGAAATCATTCCAGTTGGAGAAGTGGTGGAGATGGAGGAGTTGGCTGTTGAGCTAGGATGCAGGGTGGGGTCCTTACCTTCTCAGTACTTGGGTCTTCCCTTAGGGGCTCCTAATAAAGCGCCCTATATGTGGGATGGGGTGGAAGAGAGAGTCAGGAGGAGACTAGCTCTTTGGAAACGGCAATATATCTCTAAAGGGGGAAGAGTTACTCTAATAAAGAGTATTTTGGCTAGCATGCCAATCTACCAAATGTCCATCTTTAGAATGCCCAAGATTGTTGCTAGAAGACTTGAGAAAGTGCAAAGGGACTTCTTGTGGGGAGGGGGAAATATGGAGGGGAAAATTCATTTGGTTAATTGGGAGGTGGTTTGCACAGACAAGGACAAAGGTGGGCTAGGCCTTAGGAAGCTAGTCATGTTAAACAAAGTTTTGCTTGGTAAGTGGATATGGAGATTTGCTTGTGACAAAGACAATCTTTGGAAACAAGTGATCAAGGTGAAGTATGGGCAGGAGGAGTTTGGGTGGAGGCCAAAGAAGGCTAATGGGGCAGTGGGGGTAGGGGTTTGGAAAGAGATTTGGAAAGAATCAGATTGGTGCTGGAATAACATGACTTTCAGAGTAGGGAAGGGCAACAAGATCAGATTTTGGATAGATGTGTGGTGTACAGAGTCAGCGCTGTCCCATTGTTTCCCTCATATCTTTGGTATGACGGTGCAAAGGAATGCAACGGTTGAGGAAATGTGGGATCAAAATTCGGGGCAAGGAAATTGGAATCTAAACTTTGTGAGGGATTTCAATGATTGGGAGATGGAGTTGGTTGGGGATTTTCTACATATATTGAGGGGTCACAAGCCCTCTCTGGAGGAAGATTCAGTCCTGTGGAGGAAAGGAAAAAGAGGTCAGTTCAGGGTCAAGGAAGCGTATAGCTTGTTGGCGAGGTCTGCTGATACAGATTTTCCTTCTAGGAGCATTTGGGTGGCTCGGGTGCCTACTAAAGCTGCTTTTTTTTTGCGTGGGAGGCGACTTGGGGTAAGGTGCTCACTTTGGATAGACTTCAAAGAAGAGGGCTTCAACTTCCAAATCGCTGCTTCCTATGTGGTGGTGAGGAAGAAAGTGTAAATCATATCCTTATTCATTGTACAGTGGTTAGAGCTCTATGGGATATTGTTTTTGGTTTAGTTGATGTGAAATGGGTTTTTCCAGAAAGTGTAAAGGAGGTCTTAGCTAGCTGGAGGGGCTCGTTTGTGGGAAAGAAAAGGAAAAAGATTTGGGACGCCATTCCGTTGTGTATTTTTTGGACGGTGTGGAAGGAGAGGAATAGATTAGCTTTTAGGGGAGGTGTGTTGAATGTGCAGAAGTTAAAGAATTTTTTTGTTTGTAATCTTTGGAGCTGGGTCAAATTGTATGTAGGTGAGGAGGCGTTCTCCCTTATAGGTTTCCTGGAGTGGATAGCTTCCAGTTAAAGGGAGGTGATTCTTTTGTTCTTGTTGCTATTTTTTGAGGCCTTAGCTGCCTTGTATACTCCCTGTATACCTTGTGGCGTTGTGCCTTTTGAATGAATATCCTTTACTTATCAAAAAAAAAATTTCTTTAAAATAAAAATGAATTTTGAGTGGAGTGTCATGCGTGCCTTTGATGATTTTGTACTCGATTTAGTGACATGTGAACTATGTTTATGCTCTTTATTTTGCACTAACCCTCTCTCTTGATAGCGCATAGTGGTTCACTGCTCAGGTACACACTCATTCCTACTCTGTTTAGTCTATATGCATTTTCTGACTCCTGTATGTGCATGTTTCGCTCTAAGTATTCATTGATTTATTCATCCATTGCCATGTCAGCTTCATTTTGTTAGTAGAGACCCGACTTTAAGGACTTAGAGGGGTGTTACGATCTTTACCGTACTTTCCTGATAAGTAACCTGACCTCCGAACCCGATCCGGTTTTTCATTAACCACCTTTTCCAAAACAAGGAGTCACACTTAGGGTTTTTCTTTCTTATTTTGTTTACCCTTAAAAAATAAAACAAAAATAAGTGGCGACTCCAAATCATTTTCTTAATAAATAAAAATCGAGTTCGCCATTGAGTGGGAAACGCATGAGCCGAAATGCGGGGTCCACAAACTTGTACGTATATAATTAAGGGGAAATAGCGCGGGAAAAATTTAAAAGTGGGCGGGAGTTTGACTGAGAGCAGGCGGGAAATATTTAGAAGGGGGCGGGAGATTGAATGAGCGCAGGGGGGGGGAACATATAAAAAGGGGCGGGAGTTTGACTGAGAGCAGGCGGGGAATATTTAGAAGGGGGCGGGATTTTAACTGCTAGCAGGCGGGGAATATTTAGAAGGGGGCGGGAGTTTAACTGCTAGCAGGGGGGGAATATCTAAAAGCCCCCCGATAAAATCAGGAAAATCTCTGGGAAAAATCCAGATAAGAGTCTATATTTCGGCTAGCCCACAAGGCGACTCTCTCTCCTTTGGGTTAAAACTACTACAGCAACCAGCCAAGGGTCACAAAGTCACCGTTCTCACTGCCGTCAACCACCATCTCCGGCCATCCACCTTCTCACCAGTACACGACTCCCATCTTCAAGAGCTGAACACCGTGAACAGCTCCAACCAACCCACCACCGTCATACTCTGGTACATTTCCCTTCTTATTTTGCTTTCAAACCGACTTCTTTCTTCTTCTTCTTTTTAATTATGCTTTATTTGTTTATTCTTCTGAGAAATTGTTGAAAATTCACGAGACGTTAGATTGCATTGATTGACTCGGAGGATATTGAGTTCGTTTAACGGCTTAAATTGTATCAAGGTCTAGGCTGGTTGAAACAATCCTGACTTTTATTCTCCTTACAATTCTATTTCTAACCGTGCGAACATGGGCTTAAGACCAGCTCTTTACTCTGGAATTCCAACCAGATCATAACATAGGCTTAAGATCAGCTCCTAAGGTGAACTGATCTGATATTCTGCCTATTATTCTTACTCTGGAATTCCTATGTTTCACCTGAATTCTATTTACACTTATGAATCCCAATTAGAGAGCTCCTTAAAATTTCATTTCCCGACCTGTTTGGAAAGAGCTACTATTCCATTGGTCACTTTTCAGTCAAAAGCCTGTAAGTTTCATAGATCACTTTTCTCAGGGTGCTCGTAGATCAGGGAATAAAAAAAACCACTTCTCATTCAGAAGCGGGAAAGGACAGATGAATTAAGCGGTCATCGAGATCTTTATAGAAAATAAAACCTTTTCCAAAAATTGACACAGTGAACCACCACCTTAGCAATCATAGTCTCACCATTTTGTAACATTTGACATGGCATTATAATCAGGCTTACCATTCTGAGGCTTTTGAGCACTCTAATCCCCTTATGTAGCTTACAATCCCAAGGATTTGAGACATTATTTTCAAAGATCTAAAGATATTATGTTGCAGACCTAAGATACCGACATTTGTATATTAGCTTCCATGAACAAGGTAATGATCCTCTATGTCTTCATTATGATCAAGACAATAATACCATAATAGATTTTTTTTTTTAAATATCATAATTATCCATCAATTAAAAAATATGCAATTACAATATCATTTTTAAACATAAAATTATGCAATATTAATTTTTAAACAAATTATTATTTCCCTTTGATCTTTGAGTTGGTCAATGACACATGAGTTGAGTCTAAGGAGAAAAAGAGGAGCAAGCCATGGAGAATCTGCTTCATCTTTCTGTGCTAATCATCTGTCTAGTCTTGTGAGTTTTTCGAAGTTAAGAAATAATGGTTAGAAGATAAAATGTGGCATAGGAGGATCTGAAAAACAAGAAAATTAACGAGTGAGGTGTGAAAAAGGAAAAAGAAAGTTTAAGCCATATTCAGTGAATATAGTACTGTTCTGTCACTGATGATAGGGAACTTTTCAAGTGAATACACAAGTTCATTATGCATTGGATAGTGCTTAGGGTGCAATTTGCGATGGGTGAGCTCGACTCAATCTAAACTTGAAATGTTTGGTGGGTTTAGATAATCATTTTTATTATTAGGATTCAGCTTGAGTTAAAGTTTTCAAATCAAGTTCAATTTGGTTTGTGCCCAGGTTAAAATTAAGGTTTGGATAACATAAACCTAATTTGAATCTAATTTTATGTTTTTATAATATTTATAATGTATATTATTTATATAGTAATATTTGTTTTTTTAGATTGTTAAGAAAAAATATCCAATTAATATTATATATATATATATATATATATATATATATATATATATATATATATATATATATAAATTTATTTTTACTTTTTGTTGTTATATATAAATTTTTTCTTATTTACTATTTAATTTCTCATATAAATATATAAAAATTTTATTAAAAAAAAATTATAAATGAATTTTGAATTATATAACTCAAAAAATTATTATATTTCCTTGGGTTTAAATAAATCTAATTTGAATTCAATTTAATGTTTTTTAATATTTATAATATATATTATCTTGTACAATAATATTCATTTTTTATGTTTTTGTGAAAAATGTTAAATTAATATTATATAATATACATTTTCATTTATATATATATATATACACAAATTTGTTTTTATATCTAAATTGTCTTATTTTATTATTTAAATTTTCATATAAATATATAGAAATTTTGTTTAAAAAAAGAAGAAAATAAAACATTGTAGAAGGATTTTGAATTATATAACTCGATTAACCTAAAATAAAACATTGGGTATGAAGTCAATTTGGGTTAGATTTTGATCAATTGTTTTTTATTCCAATTGAATTTGGGTTAGATATCAACCCATCAATATTGCAGCCATAACAGTGTTCTACAAAATCAAAGGCGAAATTAGCATGTGTTCCTCAACTTGTGATCAAGTCCTACACTCTAGGCTTCTCCCTTACAATTATTAATGTGATTCTACTATTTTTTAACACTTTGAATAATAAAAATTTTCAAGTATTAAAAATGTTATAATTGAAACTCAAAAAATAGATCTAATTATTATAAAAAATAAGAGATGAAAATTGATATATCATGAATTACGACTTTACTATTTCTTTTTTATACACAACTATAATGTTTTAATTTTTTTATTACATAAATAGATTCTAAATTAAGTAACACATAATTAATAATTTAAATTATTTGATGAACCTTTTAATTTTTGAGAATAATTTGAAGTTCAAAAAATTGATTTGATTAGTTATATATTAAATCCAAACATTCTAAAATATTGTGCTTATAATTGATGACTAAATGTGTGCGTGTAATGAAAATTTTTGGTTCATTTACATGTTAAAAAAGCTAAACTTTATTTTATATTCATTTTAAATATGATATTATTAACAATTTATCATTAAATATTATTATTATTCACTTTTAACAAAAAAGAAAAAGAAATTAATGACTCTTTTACGAAAATGTTAATATCCATATTTTTTTAATACATATTAACATAGTATTTTTTTTTATAAAAAAATATAATTTATTATTTTATTATAATATTACTTTCTTGTTTTACTAAAATCTATTAGTTTTTTAAATTTATTTGTAATTAAAAAACCAATTTTATTTTTAAGAAGACTTGAATTAAATTTAATTAATATTATATAAATTAAAATTTACAATGTTTTTATAAAATCAAAATAGAAAAGGGTTATTTGGTTAAAAGGATCATTTGAAGCTCAATTTTTGAAATCTAACCCTTTACCCTTTTTTGGCCTTATTTTGATAAAAATACCCTTATTATTTTCTTATTAAAATAACCTTTTTTCAATATATATATATATATATAAATACTTGAAATAGTACAAGACATTTATATCAAAAATATTATTTTGTCCATTTAATTAATTAATTCAATAAAAAAATCATTTTTTAAAAATAATTTATGGAAACAAGTTTTTGTTTTTTGTTTTTTAAAAACTTGTCAAACACCCTTATTTCTTTTAATAAAATTTTTAAAAATTATTTTTTTATTCTTTAATTTAAAAATAGTTTATAAAAAAAAGTATAAAAAAATGGTGAAACAACCTATCTTTCTAATTTTAAGTGAAAATTGAAGCTATTCATAAGGTGTTTAATAAAATTGAAGATTAAAAATTAAGTGCTAAACTTTAATGCTGAGTTACAAATGTTGGAAGGCTACAAGTGGCAAATGAATGAAAGTGAAAAATGATTGGTATGAATTTAAGAGTTCTATTTCACAAATTTATTCTTTTACTCTTCATTTTTGGCTCTAATATTTTTGAATGTTTAGTTGTTTTCAGTTTGATCTTTTTACAGAGAACAGGCGCGAGAGCAATGCAGATATTCCCAGAAAGTATGCGGAAACTTTGGAATGAATGGGAGCTACGCTTCATGGTTCTACTAAGCCTTTTCCTACAAATCGTCCTAATCATCTTTAGCAAACGACGAAAGTACACAGTCACACCTTGGATCAGAATCCTGATTTGGTCGGCCTACTTGTCCGCAGACTGGGTGGCGACAGTATCCCTCGGTACCCTCTCAAACAGCCAAGGAGATTCGGAAGGGAAACTTCTGGATCCAAACTATACCCTCATGGCATTTTGGGCGCCATTCCTTCTCTTGCACCTTGGTGGTCCGGACACTATCACGGCTTATTCCTTAGAAGATAATGAGTTGTGGTTAAGGCACTTGCTTGGACTAGTTGTCCAAGTTGGAGTGGCTTTCTACGTGTTTCTGAGGTCATGGGCAGGAACTCCACTCACATTTCTATCCATCCCAATGTTTGTGGCTGGAATTATCAAGTATGGAGAGAGGACCTGCGTTCTGAGGTCTGCAAGCAAGAATCACTTTAGAGATTCTTTGCTTTCAGTTCCTAATCCTGGACCTGATTATGCTGATTTCATGAAGGAATATTGGGAGGGCAAACTGGAGGTTGCTAAAATGAGCAAAGAAGACATCGTTCAAAAGCCACTTCAATCTACCGTTGGTGATGACATTACTGTTCCTAGTAGAAAATATATTGACAAAGCTTACTTCTTATTCAAGAACCAATTCAAGCATCTATATGCAGACCTCATCCTCAGCTTGGATGACGAAAAAACCAGTGAGGGCATCATCAGGTACATGTCATCCGAAGATGCCTTCAAAGTGGTGGAGATGGAGCTCAATTTTATGTATGATGTGCTATACACCAAGGCAACAGTGATTTATTCTCTACTTGGCATTCTGCTCCGTTCCACCAGCTTCTCCTTCACTATTTCTACTTTAGCGTCCTTCCACTTCTTCATCGATAAGCACGAGTTCTCAAACATTGACATCGACATTACTTACTTATTACTCATTGGAGCTATTTTTCTTGAGGTTTATGCCCTCACTAAGCTGATTTTGTCCGACTGGAGCATTGTCTGGTTGAGCAGCAAGATGAACTCCCTGGCAGATTTCATTTACCGAGCCATTACCTCTTTTAGATCAGTTATAACCAGTGACAAGAGATGGTCTAGACGCATGGCACAGAACAATTTAATTGATTCTTGCCTCAGAGACAAAACCAAGTTCAATCAGGTTCCCAGGTTCCTTGACATGAACAAATTCTTAGAGAGGTACTGGTACATGACTTGGGAGAAGGTGGATGACATGAAGGAACCCATCTTCAGCTTGCTCCTAGAGATGACAAATGATGTCAGGGATCTCAGGTCACTACTCAAACACAGAGGTGATTATGTGATTACAAAAAGAGGGTTTATTGAGACACTTGGTTGGAGTATAGTTGACGTGGAATTTGATCACAGCATCCTCCTTTGGCATGTTGCAACAGATCTCTGTAGCTATTCTGATGATGACCCCAATCCTAAATCAAGATGCAAAATAAGCAAATGCTTGTCTGAGTATATGTTGTATCTGCTAGTCATGTGTCCATTTATGCTGCCAAAAGGGATAGGGGAGTTTAGATTCCGAGACACTTATTCAGAGACCAAAAGATTCTTCCAGCAAAGAAGCGAGTCCATATCTGACAGAAATGAAGCTTGCAGATTGTTGCTTGAAGTTGACACACAAGTTGAGCCCGAAGAGGTGAAAGGAGATAAAAGCAAGTCAGTGTTATTCGAGGCATGTAGGCTTGCCAAGGAGTTGAAATCACTGAATATGGAGATGGGAGAGAAATGGAAGATGGTGAGTGAGGTGTGGGTGGAGATGTTGTGCTATGCTGCCAGTCATTGTGGATGGATTCAACACGGTCAGCAGCTCCGGCGAGGCGGGGAGCTACTCACTCATGTCTGCCTTCTCATGTCCCACCTCGGTTTAAGCGAGCAATTCCAAATACTGGAAGGTGAAACCCTCTTGACCCCGCCCTACGTTGTCCGTCCCCCCCTCCCCCTCCCCCTCACTCCAACTCCAACTCCAACTGGGAGTTTTGGGACCCTTTCCCCCCGGCTCCCCCTCCCCAACCCCCTATTTCCCTGGGACTTTGATGCCGCTTCTTGATCACGAGGAAGCTTGTAAATTGAACATCTCATTTCTTTCGTGACTGCTCGATGTGGGATGGGATTCAAGAAGGGTGAAGAAATGCCAAAATAAGAATATAGAAAGAAGGCCCAATTCTATGGCCCACACTTCCTCGGCCTTATGTTCCCTCAAGCACTAAACCCGATCACTAAATTGGAAATTTAGGCTTTATTTATTTATTTTAAATAAAAGTTTCTAAAAACAGATTAGGTCCATAAAACACTCTTTACTTTTCTTTTCTTTTTTTTTCTTCTTTTTTTTTTTTTTTTTACCTAAAGTGTGATTAGAGAATTTTCAGATTCACATGATGAGGATAGAACCTTCGTCTCGCCTATAAGGAAAGAGGGAGTTGGACAAAAAAAAAAGTAATTTAATATATTTCTCTAAATAACAAGATTTAATATAATAACAAAAGTTTATAATAAATATGTTTGATTACTAACAAAGTGTTGAAAATTATCTAGATTAAGTCGTATTAATTATTTAGTGGTTTTTATGTGATACATTTATGAATTTGTAATTGAATCCAATGTTTGATTATTTAGATTAATTCTTTAATTTTTGGATTTTTAATTTAGGGAAAAACATCACCACCTAACATTTGATTTTTCAAAATTAATTACAATTATTAACTCTAGTGGATATTTAGATGCATTTGAATTATAGTCTAGAATTTTAATTATAGAAATTTCACTAAATTGGAAGTTTTGTAATAAATTCACTTATAATATAATTTTTATTATTATAATTTTATTGAGAATTGGATGAGCTAGACATCATGTAGTTAAATTTCGGTTTTGATTTTGGAACTTTCTGGATATATTTTAAATTCTTTTCTTATAAAACCAAGAGATTTTTATAATATTTGATTTGTTTTATTTAGTAAGAATTCATTAAATAAATTTTAAATTTATTTGAAAATAAGAGAACAAAATAGGGACAAAAAAACAACTTATCTTAGTCATATTCAATCTTTTTTAATGACAATTTTACTAATATATGACAAATTAATTCTTACCTAAATTGCATACAAAATTTTTAAGATTAAATTTTATTTTATTTTAAATTTTTAAATGAGAAAGTGGGTGTAAGTGTTATTGTAGTTACCGGATGGTTGCAACTGCCCAAAAAATGAAATGCAAGCAAAACAGAGGAAGGAGAAAATTCCAAATAAGGTAGTCCATATCTAACAGTTTATGTAATTCATAATTTAACATATTTCTAAATACTTCAAAATAACAAGATTTATTATAAAAACAAAAGTTCATAATAATTAATTATATAGTTGGTTAAGAAATGGATAATTAGCTAGTGGTCATGGGGTTCTTTAATTATGTTTGATTACTAACAAATGTGTTGAAAATTTTCTAGACTAAGTTGTATTAATTACTTAGTGGTTTTTATGTGACACATACATCTTTAAATTTATGAATTTGTGATTGAAAGTATATTTGATTATTCAAATTAATTCCTTAATTTTTGGTTTTTTAATTTAGGGAAAAAAACTACCTCCTAAATTTGGATTTTTAAAAATTAATTAAAATTATTAACTCTAGTGGATATTTAGCCCAATTTGAATTATTCTCTACAATTTTAATTGATACTTTGATTTTTTTTTAATTGAATTATAATGAGCTAAACTTAAAATTTTATAATTATAAAAAAATTAATTATAATTTTATTGACAATTGGATGAGTTATGATATCATGTAATTAAACCTCAATTTTAATTTCATTTTGGAAGTTTGTAGATTTATTTTAAATTCATTTCTTATCAAATTAAGTGATTTTTTTTTTATTATTTGATTTTTTTTGTTAGTAAGAATTCATTAAATAAATTCTAAATTTACTTCAAAAATAAGAGAACAAAATGAGGGAAAAAAACAATTTATCTTAGTCTATCTTAGTCATACTCATTCTTTTTTTAGTGACAATTTTACTAATATATGATAAATTATTTTTCATCTAAATTGCATAGAAAAATTTTAAATTTTAAATTTTAATTGAAAAATTGGGTTTAAGTGTTATTGTAGTTACCAAAATTGTAAGAAAAACAGAGGAGAAAATTAGAAGAAAACTGAGGAAAGAAGGTGACAAAAAAATTGAATATATAATAGGTGAAGCAGAGTATGTCTGTCTCTCGAAAATTTGAACTCAACTCCATCACTCCAACTTTCAAAACCCCTCACCATCTCCAATTAAGTTTGGCAGATCTCCACAGTTATCAATGGTGGGATCAAGGCCCACAGTGGTGTTTCAACTTTCAATGGTCTTCCTTTCACAATTAATTTAGAAAGAATCATATTTTTATTTTTTATTTTTTTATGAATAAAAGTTAATTAACACCTCTTTCTAAATAATGCATGTGAAGTCTCTTTAGCCTAATTTTCTCAAAATGATTTAACCTAGGCAATACAAATCCACTATAAAGTCTTCCGATCTTAGTCACATTATTCTTAACATAATCCGAATTTTATTTTGTTAATTTTTTATTTTTTTTTTCCTTGAAAAAATGAGACGTTTTCTCATGACATATTTTAATAATTTTTATTTGTTTTTTAAATGATATTTTTTAAAAATAATTCTAAAAAATGGATAATAATTGAAAATAAAGCCGGCAGATAAAACTTAATTTTAAAAAATATTTAAAAATATACAAAATAAATTAAAAATATTTAAAGTTCTCAAATAAATTTTTATTTTAGAAAATATCAAGGAAATATTCTTAAAAATTGCTTTTTTTATATAGTTGTTTCAAATAAAAAATAAAGAAAATTACCAAAAAGACCTTAAACTATATAAATCTATAAATGTTTTACTCACATGATCATCTTAAAATAATAGGTTTAAATAAATTATGGAAATATGGAAAGATTTGTTAACAACACCACTTTTGTCCGTTTCTATTTGTCTAAGCCACCTTTCTTTCTTTTAGGACAATTCTTATTCTTCAATATGTTTCTCAACCAAATGATTAAAGAAGCCCATAATGCCCAATGGTTTTCCTTTTACAAATAATTTAGAAAGACACGTATTTTTTTTTTAATCGTGTATAATTCAACTTCCTCTTTTAACCCTGAGGGTAGCTCAGTTGGTCCGACCTTGGGTTTGCTCCCCAATGGTCACTAGTTCGAGTAGATCATACGGAAAACTAGGTGATTTCTGAAGGTTGAAGGGAATTATATGAGACGATTACACATGCAGCCACACAGAAGCATATAGTTTGAGGTAATTAAGTTTACCAATTTGTTTGGAGTGTAGATGAGATAGAATTTGATCACAACACATTTCTTCATATATTATATATATGCCACACGTATCTTTTCTCTGCCTACTATTGTAAGTTTGTGATAGTTAAATAATGATTAGGGAATAAATATGGCACTGGAGAATCTGAAAAAACTGCAAGTGAATTAATCTCATAATTACGTAGTGAGAAGAGGCAGGCAATGGAGATTTTCTCAAAGGTGCAAAAACTTTGGGACGAATGGGATATCCGTGTGATGGTTTTATTCAGTCTGTTGCTACAAATTATGCTCGTCATCTCTGGCAACCAACGAAAACGTATAGCTGGAAGCTGGATCAGGATTCTAATTTGGCTGCCATACTTGTTAGCAGACTTGATGGCAAACTGTTTCGCTTGGTACTCTCTCCAGAAGCTCCCCGGATCCAAACTATTCGCTCATGGCATTTTGGGCACCCTTCCTTCTCCTCCACCTTGGTGGGCTGGATAGCATCACTGCCTACTCCTTACAGGACAGCGAGTTGGGGCGGAGGCACTTGCTTGGACTAGTCGTCCAAGTTGGAGCGGCTGGTTGTGTTTCTAAGGTACTGGATAGGAACTGGACTCACTTTTCTGTTCATTCTAATGTTTATTGCTGGAATGATCAAGTATGGAGAGAGGACCTGGGTTCTCAGGTCTGCAAGCAGCAAGCAATTCAGAGACTCCTTGCTCCGACCCCCTGATCCTGGACCTGATTATGATAAATTCATGGAGGATTATAGTTCAAGAAAACGAGAGGATGTGGGATTTCAGGTGGCGATTAAATGTCCCCTTCCACCACCTACTGTCGGTGATGACATTACTATATATTCCTGATGCAAAATATATTCATAAAGCTTACTTCTTATTCGAGGGGCACTTCAGGCATCTGTATGCAGACCTCATCCTCAGCTTGGATGAACAAAAAATCAGTGACAGCATCATCAGGTGCTTGCCATCTGAAGATGCCTTCGAAGTGGTAGAGATGGAGCTCGGTTTTATGCATGTATGATGTGCTCCACACCAAGGCAGCAGTGGCTTATTCTGAACTAGGCCTTCTGCTCCGCTCCACAAGCTTCTTCTCCACAATTTTTACTTTAGTGGCCTTCTGCTTCTTCAATGATAAGCACGAGTTCCCAAACATTGACATCGGCATAACTTACACGTTACTGTTTGGAGCTATTGTTCTTGAGATTTATATATGCTCTCATTATGCTGATTTTGTCCCACTGGACCATTTTCTGGTTGAGCAGTAAGAGGAACCCCCTGGCTGATTCCATTGGTCGAGCCATCTCCTCTTTTCGATCAGTTGTATCCAGTGACAGGAGGTGGTCTAGACGCATCGCACAGAACAACTTAATTGATTCTTGCCTCAGAGACAAAACCAAGTTTGATCGGGTTCCCAAGTTCATCGACTTGAACAAATTCTTGGACAAGTACTGGTACATGACTTGGGAGAAAGTGGATGATATGAAGGAATCCATCTTCTGGTGGCTTCTAGAGATGATAAACGAAGGTGGAAATCTCAAGCAGCTACTCAAACACAGAGGTAATTATGTGATTACAAAAAAGGGGTTTATTAATGAACTTGGTTGGAGTATAGTTGATGTGGAATTTGTTCACAGCCTCCTTCTCTGGCATATTGCTACAGATATGTATGGCAGTTCTTTTGATCATAAAGACCCTGATCCTAAATCAAGGTACAATATAAGCAAGTTATTATCTAATTACATGTTCCATCTCCTAGTCATATGACCATTTATGCTTCCAAAAGGAATAGGGGAGATTCCGAGACACTCGCTCAGAGGCCAAAAGATTTTTTCAGCCAAAAAAGGGAGGCCATATCTAATAGAGATGAAGCTTGCACATCGTTGCTTAAAGTGATACGCAACTACTACCTAGAGATGTGAAAGGAGATAAAAGCAAGTCCGTATTATTCGAGGCATATAGGCTTGCCAAAATATTAGAATCACCGGAAATGGCAGGGACAGAGGAGAAATGGGAGATGATAAGTCATGTGTGGATGGAGATGCTATTCTATGCGGCTACTCATTGTGAATAGGTTCAACACAGCCATCAGCTTAGGCGAGGTGGAGAGCTGCTCACTCATGTCTGCCTTCTTAATGCACATCTTGGGTTAAGTGAGCAATTCCAAATATTAGATGATGAAGTAAAACCAATCCTTGGCCATCCTTAATATTTCAAATACTCGTATGTTAATTTAGGGTTCATGTTTTTGTATTTGACTCAACAAATTATATTGCATATAGGATACTTACAAACTACATTTGCAAGATAGATACAATGTACTATTTTTTTAGATCCCAATTCATACATAATATACTTCTCGTTTATTCTCTTTACCTCTTTTACCTCTTTATTCCACATTAAACATACCTTTTATGTTTAATTAATTTTAATTATATTTTTTTTATTTTTTATGATAAAACCAAACATGAAAGATTAATTTCACTCATTTCTCCTTTAGATTTGATCAAATACGCTTGACCTTTATTGGTTTGAAATTTTACCAAACACCTTTCTTATTTTGGATGAAATGAGAGGTGAATGAAAATAGTAAATATAAAATATATGAAAGATATTTGATGAAATTTCAAACTAATAAAAGTTATATATATTTAGTCAAAACTTTAAGAGAGATAAATGAAATTAACCTAATATGAAAAAATAATTTTTCTTAATACATTCCTAAACCAAGCATAATGCAATACAATATACAAAATACCTAAACTTTTCAAGAGAATATCCAAACTTCTCATGTGATTAGATACTATATCTTCGAGTCTTGGGTGCACACTGGTTTTACATTGTCCAAAACTAGCAATGTCCACTTAGTCTATAGTTTTATCACGTTTAATTAATGTTTATTCGAGCTATGGTCATTCTATTATTTAGTGGAGTTAATACCTCAATTTAATTTTTAGATTGTAGCTAGGTAGTTAAAATACAATTATTGACATTGATTTTCAAAAATTCAATAATTAAAGATTTTAAAGGCATGGTACTTCAAAAAAATACTTAATTATTTTGACAAGCACTTAATTATTTTTTTTAAAAAAAATACTTTTTACATTAAAAACACTTCCTAAAATCATTACCAAACGAACCCTTATATTACTATATCAAGGTTCACAACACACTTTCCCAAGCCAATTATCTATAAGCAATAACACCCCCAAAGGCTTACAATAAACATATTCTAAGGTTTTATAGTGCACCCATCTCACAGTTTAACCATTCTAGGCCAAGCGACCATCCCAAGGCTTTATAATACTAATATCTCAACACTTAGGGGGTGTTTGGTACGTTGGAATAGGGAATGGAAATAATATTTTGTTTCCTTTCCTATTTCTTAGTGGAATGGAATGAATTTGATGATTCCATTTCTAGCATTTGGATGAACTTAGAAATGCAAGATTGGAATGATTATTTGTTTCCATTCCAATGTTTGATAATAATAGGAATGGAAATGAAAAATAAATAAATTTACAATAATATCCTTACATATAATTTAAAATATTTTTTTATTTTTACTTTTATTTTAAAAAAATAAAATTTGAGAGGTTTTTTGTTATTAAATAATAAGACTAAAAAATATATATATACTCAATAAATAAAAAATTAACCATAAAAAATCGTATAAAATTATATTTGTCATGCACAAATATTCAATTATTATTTTTATTAAAAATTTGAATAATTTGTCATGCTTAAGTAGTTATAAAATTATATTTTTCAAAAAAAATTATTTATTATAATATTTAAATTCTCAAAGCTAGCAAATGTTTTTCCTATTTTCAAAAGAGGAAATAAAAGAATTCAAATTTATTCTAATTTTCAACAAGTATCATATCCGATAAAATCCATAACCTTAAAAAATTTTAAATATTCGTTTTTTTTTTTATCAAAATTTTAAATAATTTGTCATGCAAAAAAGCTATAGAATTATATTTTACTAAGAAAAAAAAAAGAGAAAAAAATATAAGAATATTGTAAACACGTGAAATCGAAAAATCTTTTTCCAACCATTTCAATTTTTCTCTCCGGTTTCCATTAATACAAGATAAAGAAACATCAAAGATTCCAAACATAAATTAATAAAAAAAAAATTAATCGATTTATAGAGAAGAAGAAACACATATAAAGAAGTAGAAGAAGAAAGAGAAAATAAGGTAAACCTGATCGAAGATGTAGAAGGGAGTTTTCAGAACCTAGTTGCAGCAAACAATGATGAATCTTAGATCCAACAATCAAAATGAACATCCAAAACCCTATAAATTAGAAATTGATTTTTTTTTTTTAAATATCGTGGAAGGTTTAATTGATTCAATTTGGAAGAATCACTTGTTGTAGAGAATTAGATGATGAGTGGGTCTCTAGCTTTGCAAAGAAGATAAGAAGTGGATGATGAATGGATCTCTACCTTTACAAAGAAGATAAACATCGGGTTTGAAGAACAAGATAAGAGGGTAAAATAGTAATTTAGGTTATTTTATATTATCAAATAGGTTTAATGAATCAGAATACCACCTACTTTTAATGAATGCAAATCCGACTCATAAGTTGGATTTGATTTCTGCCGGAATAATTTTTTATTTCATTTCTGCCTTCTTAACATTTATCCAAACATAGGAATAAGAGAGAAAAGGAATGAGATGTCTATTCCCACTCCCTATTCCCGTGTACCAAACACCCCCTTATTGTTCTAAGGAGGATATGATGACTTTCCAAAGCTTACTTAAAAAGGCTTGGAACACACCCATCTTGAGACTTTACCACATACCCATCATAGAGATGAAAACTCGAGACAACTTACAATGAGGTTGTTGAGTTAACCATCTTTGAGAATTATATCACATCCATCATGTAGAACCTCAGACGCTACCAACTCTCCTAAAATCAATTGCTTGTAGGAAAGGTGCATACCCTAACCTTATAGTGCATTCACCCAAGCGCCCATGACGAACACAATGGGAGTTGATGGATGCAGCCAACCCTCCAATCTACCAACAATCTCCCCCCCGGCGACACCCCTGGGGTTCGAACCCGTGACCTCGGCTCTGATACCATTTGTAAGATCTCAGGTGCTACCAACTCTCCAAAAAGCAATTGGAGGGTTGGCCGCATCCATCAACTCCCCTTGTGTTCACCGTGGGTGCTTGGGTGAATGCACTATAAGGTTAGGGTATGCGCCTTTCCTACAAGCAATTTCTTTTAAGAGAGTTGGTAGCGTCTGAGGTCCTAACAATTGGTATCAGAACTAGGCTTCTTGTTTAAGACTTAATTTTCTAAGTAGTAATGGCTAATCCATCAAGCTCATCTCACATTGAAAGTTTTTCAACCACCCGACCTCCACTTTTCACGGGAACCAATTATCCTTATCGGAAAACTAAAATAACTTGGTTTTTCCAATCTACTAATCTTGATTTATGGGATGTCATTGAAGATGGTCCCCACATTCCTTCAAAATTAGAAAATGGAGTGATGGTTCCAAAACCTAAGCATGAATGGGATGAACTTCATAGAAAGAAAGTTCAATTAAATGCCAAAGCCGTTTTTATCTTACGTTGTGCTATTTATAAAAATGAATTTAATCGTATTTGGGAATGTAAGTCGGCTAAAGAAATTTGGAGACTATTAGAAATCACTCATGAGGGAAACAACTAAGTTAAAGAGTCTAGAATCAATATCCTTGTGCATGATTATGAATTATTTTCTATAAAGGATTTTGAATATATTGTAGAGATGTTTTCTAGGTTCATGGTGATTGTGAATGAACTTGAAGCCTTGGGAAAGACCTACACCGAAGTAGAGAAAGTCATGAAGATTTTAAGGTCTCTACCAAAGAAATGGGAAACAAAAGTGACGGCTATTCAAGAAGGATCTCGCCAAACTCTCACTTGAAAAACTCATTGGGTCACTCATGACTTATGAGATAAATTTGAACAATTTTCAAAGAGTTGAAGAAAATAAGAAAAATATAGCTTTTATGGCTTCAATAAATGATGATGAAGAGGAAGAGAGTGAAAGTGAAAGTGATGAAGACTCCATGGAAGAGGAATGCACAAATGAGGATGCCAATATGTGCTTTATGGCTTTGGAAGAACATCAAGATGAGGTAAACTCCAACTCTAACCATAACGAGTTTCAAGATGTACTTCAAGAATTATATTTTGATCTTGAAAAACTTGGATTCAAAAATATGTCTCTCAAGAAAAAGATTTCTTGTCTTTAAAATGAGCTCAATGAGCATAATGAAAATTTTGAAAATATTGAGAAGGCAAAAATCTCTTTTGAAAAGGAAAATGAGGAGTTAAAAATTCTCAAATGGCCAAAAGACTTTTGATATGATTTTGGCAAATCAAAAGTGCATTTTTGATAATAATAAATAAATAAAAAAAGGGCTAGGCTACAAGCCTTTCAAAAATCAAATTTTTTTTAAGAATTATTTTGTAAAGGAAACCTCTAGTTTTTCACATTCAACTATTTGCAATCTTTGTGAAAGAGGAGGTCACATTGGTGATATTTGAAAATCCCCTCATGTTCTTCAAAACTCTAAATTATTTTGGATTCCAAATAGAAGAAAGACTAACCCTCTAGGACCCAAAAAGATATGGGTACCAAAGGTTACTTAATTTGTTTTTGTAGGGATCCATGCAAAAATGAGAATATGCTTACCTTGGAAAGAATGCGTTAATAATATTGGTAATGGTATCCCTTTTAAAGCTTAATTTGTAATATCATTTTATCATTTTTCTAACACTTGGTATATTGTTTTGTCAATAATATAACATTTAGCATCACTTTGATAAAATTGGTATATCTTTAAACCAAGGTTTGGATTAAAAAGAAATTTTTTTAATATACCTAGGTAAAATTGAATGTTCATATGCTTGTAAACTCTAATAGTGTTATTCAATGCATGTTATATATCTTTTTAAATACATATGTTCTCTCACATATATTTCCAAATCATGCTTTAAATTGGAAATGCTCTAAGGATGAGCAATATTTTATTTGGAAACTATTCTCAAATGAAAAAGGGGGAGATTCATTTTCATGAGAAATCATATCATGCTTATTGTTTATTTTTTAAACTTTTGATAACATGTGATTTCCCTTATATACTTTATTGAGACTTTTTGTTGATAACAAAAAGGGGGAGAAGTAATGGTAGGTTGCTAACTTGGGAAGAAATGTCAATTTTGTTTTAGCAATCCTATTCATATTGATGCTATGTGCTTTATTGGTTATAATTACATGCATCATGTTTAAATAATAATATCTTGCAATTGCTAAATTGTTCTTTATGCTATTTATGTTTGATTATATCATTTTGAGCATCTTTAATATGCTCCTTGAAGTTTCTAAACTTGAATATTTTCTAAATTCAAAGGAGCATATATTGAGGGGGAGCTCTTTAGCAACCTTGGTTTTGTCATCATAAAAAATGGAGAGATTGTGAAACCAAAGTTTGGTTAATCTCGGTTTTGATGATAAAAAAACAAGGTTTACAACTAATGATTATATTTCAAGTGTTATTAGGCAAGATGATTTCCAAAGTGGCAATCACAAAGACAAATCAATCCAAAAAGAAATCATGAAGAAAAAGACCACCTCAAAGAGAAGTGTTTTTCAAGACCCAAGCTTCATAAGATCTTTTTGTAAGGTTGTTGGTGCACTTAAGATTTTCATACCATTTCATGCATCTTAGAAAACTCGGTTTATCCTTTAAAACTTCGATTTCATTAAAACCCGAGTTTTATCAAATGTACCTTAAGCAAAATGTTTTAAAATTGGCATTCACCTAAAGACCTTGCCTAAGTGTTAGAAAATAAAGGAATTGAAAAAGATAGGTTTTCGGAACCAAAAGGCTGAACTGGTCGAGGCTCTGGCCAACCGACTCAATCAGTTAGGGAACCGATCTACCGGTTGCCCTTGCTTGGTCCAGGTCCGGTCGAGGAGTGCCAAAAAACACTCTCTCTCATCCAGTAGCTTCCTCTTCCCAGTTGAGGTTCACCCCTTCCCGGTCGAGGTCCAACGATCACCTGCCAAGCATTAAATGCTAATGGCTAGTCAACCGATCGAACCCCTAATGGCTAGTTTGACTTTTTTCTTCTATAAAAAGGATCCAATCTTCATTGTTTAAAAGAGTTTAACCTTCCCAAACATTTCTTGAATATATTTGAGTCTTGGAATAATGTTTTTGAGTGCACCATTGTTCTAAAACTTTTATATCTTTAGTGCACCTTTCAATCCTAGTTTTCTTGTATTATTTGAGCTTAAAGTTTTTGTACTAAGATTTTGTGAGATAATTTATTTGTAAATCTTTGAGAGGAAGTTTTTCAAGTGTGTAGTATCACTTGAGGGGTTGTTCAAGAGTGGGATATCTCTTGAGAAGTGTAAAGGGTGCTTGGAGCCAAAAGTCCAAGAGGATGAATTGGAACCATAATCTAATTGTATTGGTTGAAGGCTTGGTTTGGAAGCCTTGAATTAGTGGAACCTCAAGCTTGGGATTGAAGATAGAGGAGAGTGGATGTAGGTCGGGTTGCGCCAAACCACTATAAAATCTTGTGTTTGCATTCTCTCTTCCCTACTCTTTTAATTTATATGTAATTGTTTATTATATACTTGCATATAATTGTCTCTTACATTCACATAGTTTAAATTTGCAAAAAGAGACCATCACCCTATTCACACCCCCCCCCCCCCCCCCCCCCCTCCCCCTCCCTCCCCCTTTAGGGTGATTACCATAGGTTGGATTAGCCTAATTTATCTAACACATCCTAATGTTGAAAACTTTGAGTTTACTACCTAGCTAGTGCTTTATAGTACTTCCATCCTAGGATTGAAAACCAAGTACAACACACCTATCTTGAAGCTTATTTTGGTGCTTAGTGTTTATGCTATCATATTAATCCAATGAGCGCTATTATCACAAATTTAAAATTTGAGAACATGAGGTTCTGGTGACATGAATCCATAACTTGGGAAACTTGCTAAGCTCAAGGGTTTAGTCATCTCATTTTAAAGCAAATTGATTATTAATGTAGGGAGGTAAAACCTTTTTATACATTCAACTTTGCATTATTTCGACTTTTAAGACTTAACATCCTGAGGCTCTACTACACATCAATCCCCTTACGTACCTTAATTATAATCCCCAAGGACTTGGGATAATCATTTTCAAAGAACAATATTATATTGCAAACCTAAGATACCGACATTTATATTTGGACATCATTGTTGGCTTCCATGAACAAGGTAATCTCCTATATCTCAAAAGAGATTAAGCACTTTTCGTCATGACCAAGACAATAATAGTGTATTTTCTAATAGTAGCAAAAAAATGTTTAAATTAAATATCACAATTGTCAATAACTTCAAAAGAAAAATTGAAAATATCATCCTTAAACATTAAGTTATGTAATAATAATTGTTTTTACTTCTCTTTTAAAACCCTAAATATCCTAAAGAGGGTTTGGAAAATCAATTAAGCCTAAACAATTTTTGAAACTGACAACCCTAAATATCCATTAATTTCGGCAGCACTACCATTGTTGACCGGCCTCCATTATTACACCAATTCACCTAAATCTAATCTTATTCTGATTACTTGTGCTCTTGTATGGTTCCATAGTTGAATAAATGAGAAGCAATATTTGAAATATCGATAAATATGAATATATTGGTATTTGAATTTTACGGATATATTGATATATCGGACAAATATCGATGGATATTTTGACAAAAATATGGATCAAATAGAAATAATTCAAAATTCATGAAAATACTTAGAAAACTTAAAAAAAAATGATAAAATAAGTAAGAATACGCATATTAAAATTATTTTATAAGTGTAATTTACATAAGTATGATTAAAAATAATATTTATCAAATTTTTATAAAAAACAATTAGCTTAAATTCCTTTAAAATATTTATATTTATTTATTTTAAAAATTAAAAAAATACTTTTATTAAAACATGTTTTATTATATTTTAAATAAAAAAAATTAAATTTATTTATATAAAATATTTTATTTGAAATTTAATTTCAAAAATTTTATTACAAATATGTGGTAATAACTTTTTATATTAACATTAATTTATTTAAATAATTAAAAATTATATTAATAATTTATGTTGTCAAATTAATTTTTATTTATAAAATATTAGAACTTCATTATTATTATTATTATTATTTTATATTTTAGCAAATTTTGAATAAATTTATATTTTTAATATTTAAAAAAAAAAAAGATAAAGTGAAAAAAAAAAAAAGTTGATTCAAAGTTAATAAATTATTGTTAGATACTACTTCAAATTCATTTCACTTCTTTTAAGGCTTCTATATAAAGGTTATCAAAAAATATTAAGGAAGAAAAAAAATTAAGGAAAATGGTTTTCTCATATTTGATTGTACTATAAAAATATATATTTCTTTCATCCTAAGTATAACTTTAGGCCTAAAGATTATAAATGTTTAACACATAAAAATTGAAAATATTGATATATCTATATTTATCTTTTTCATGATTTAATTTAATAATATTAAAGTTTTTTTAAAAATCAAATATTATTAATATATTAACTATTTATATATATTTTTAATTATTTATAATTGTTTTTAATTTTAATAAAATATAAATTATATATTTATAATATCATGCTAACATCACATCACGATGATCAACAAACGTGAAGGAGGAATTATTGATTTGAATTTATTTAATTAAAGAAACCTGATTGATGACTCAACAAAATTGAAAATGGAATCAGTGATTGGAATTATTGATATTCACACACGATTTTTTTAATCAAAGTGGGCACGCACCCCCAGAGTAAAGAGTGTGTGCGTGTATAGGAACGACCCTCTATGCATTATCAGTATCAGCTCACCACTCCGAAAGACGAATCTCCCTCCCTTCTAGCTCTTCCTCTTTTTTTATTTTTTGTTTAGCTTTCTGTCTGGTTTCTTAAAACTAGTACTACTGCTGTCGACCACCTACTTTCTTCGAATTATTGCTACAGAAACACGCTCCGGCCGGCCCACGAGACGACTCTCTCTCTCTATCTCTTCTTTTTCTTTTTAGGCCTTTTCTCTGGTTTAAAACTACTAATGCAACCCATTCAAGGGTCACAAAGTCACCATTCTCACTGCCGTTGACCACCATCTCCGGCCATCCACCTTCTCACCAGTACACTACTCCCACCTTCATGAGTGGAACATCGTGAACAGCTCCAACCAACCCACCACCGTCATACTCTGGTACATTTCCCTTCTTATTTTGCTTTCAAACCGACTTCTTTCTTCTTCTTCTTTTTAATTATGCTTTATTTGTTTATTCTTCTGAGAAATTGTTTAAAATTCATGAGACGTTGGATTGCATGGATTGACTCGGAGAATGTTGAGTTCGTTTAACGGCTTAAATTGTATCAAGGTCTAGGCTGGTTGAAACTATGCCGACTTTTGTTCTCCTTAAAATTCTATTTCTAACCGTGCGAACATTGGCTTAAGATTCATAACACAGGCTTAAGATGAACTGATCTGATATTCTGCCTATTATTCTTACTCTGGAATTCCACCTGAATTCTATTTACACTTGTGAATCCCAACTAGAGAGCTCCTTAAAATTTTATTTCCCGACCTATTTGGAAAGAGCTACTCTAAAGCCTATTCCATTGGTCACTTTTCAGTCGAAAGCCTGTAAGTTAATTTCATAGATCACTTTTCTCAGGGTGCTCGTAGATCAGGGAATAAAAAAAAACCACTTCTCATTCAGAAGCGGGAAAGGACAGATGAATTAAGCGCTCATCGAGATCTTTATAGAAAATAAAAGCATTTCCAAAAATTCAAAGCCATGAACACAGGGAATCGACTAAGTAGAGGTAAGCGATCTATTGAATGAAGGGCAGGGTGGTCGAAGATCAGGAACGGCTTGTTTTGTGCGTGCCAATCACGTGTGGCGATTCAGCCGGTAGAGAAGGTCAGGTTGGAGCTTTTGCTAATACCGATGAGCGAGGAGGTAGGGGATTTTTAACAAGAGTATTTTTTTAAACTGTCGTACTCTTGTCAAAAAACCCGATGAGTAGGCCAGGCCAGCAATAGTCGTCCCCATGTCTCGTTCATATTAGGAATCACTATCATAGGAAAAATTCTTTCCAAGGGTGGTCGTAGATCACGAGAGTTTACGGCGAAATATAGAAAAATGAGAAAAAGAACATGGAGATTTAACGTGGTTCCGCTAATTGCCTACGTTCATGGGAAAAGAATATTCACTATATTAAAATTAAAGTTATATAAAAACGTATTTATACTAATCCTTAGGAATGAAATTCCAAAAATACCTCTAAATCGTATCACGGGGGCATTACTTCCCACACCCCCAACCTATCGTTCACCCCCACAACAAAAAAAATACGAACCTAAATGACAAATGTCAGAGCTCTTGTGAAGAGACTTTTCCAACCTGCGAACCTTGTGAGCGGAGAAAAGCTATCAAGGTAGTGATGGAAACTGCGAACCTTGTCACGTGTACTCGTAATAAGTTTCTTTCTTTTTTTTTTTTTTTAATCAAAGTGGGCATGAACCTTTTAATTTTTCAATCAAAGTGGGCATGTACCCCCAAAGCAAAGAGTGAGTGCGTATAAAAGAACAATCCTATATATGCCATCACACTCCCCACCACAAACCTTCTTCCATCCTGAAAAAGATGCTTTTTTTGTATATATCCCACTGTGACCAAGTCCTACATTCCATTCCCTGAGTAGATTTCTCATTCTCTCCACTTCCTTTATAGCTGGGCACAAGGAGTTACAATAGTGAGGCACTAGGATTGGAATGAAATGAAGAATTAGTTCCAGGAGAGCAAAAACCAGGCCAATCCGTTGTAGTTGAGCTTCACTCAAGTTCTTAGTGTGCACAACCAGCCAACAATGCTAATCACATGTAAGTTCATATTCTTTTCCCACCAATCTGTCTCTTGTTCTTTTGGCCCTAATACTTTTTGAATGTTCAGTTGCTAGCAGTATGATTTTTATGGAGAAGAGGTCAGTAATCCAGGTTTTTCCAGAAAGTGTGCGCAAACTTTGGAATGAGTGGGAGCTCCGCGTGATGGTTCTACTCAGCGTCTCCCTGCAGATTGTCCTCATCCTCTTCAGCAAGCGACGAAAGTATACAACCACGCCCTGGATCAGAATCCTGATTTGGTCGGCATACCTGTCAGCAGATTGGGTGGCAACGGTATCCCTGGGTACCCTCTCCAGCAGCCAAGGAGATTCGGATGGTAAATTTCTGGATCCGAACTACACCCTCATGGCATTTTGGGCACCATTTCTTCTCCTACACCTTGGTGGCCCGGATACCATCACTGCTTACTCCTTGGAAGACAATGAGTTGTGGTTAAGGCACTTGCTTGGACTAGTTGTTCAAGTTGGAGTGGCTTTTTATGTGTTTCTGAGGTCATGGGCAGGAACTCGACTCACATTTCTGTCCATTCCAATGTTTGTTGCTGGAATTATCAAGTATGGAGAGAGGACTTGGGTTCTCATGTCTGCAAGCAACAATCACTTGAGAGAGTCTTTGCTTCCATCTCCCGATCCTGGACCGGATTATGTTGAAATCATGAGAGGAGATACAGTGACTGTGTTTCACAAAGATAAGGGCGACATCACTAGTCCTGATGGAAAATATATTGATGAAGCTTACCCCTTATTTGATAAAGCTTACTCCTTATTCAAGAAGCAATTCCGGCATCTATATGCAGACCTCATCCTCAGCTTTAGTGACAGAAAAATCAGTGAGCCCATCATCAGGCACCTGTCACCCGAAGAGGCCTTCCAAGTGGTAGAGATGGAAATCAGTTTTATGTATGATGTGCTCTACACCAAGGCAACTGTGGTTTATTCTCTCCTAGGCATTCTTCTCCGCACTGCCAGCTTCTTCTCCACTATTTCTACCTTAGTGGCCTTCTGCTCCTTCATCGATAAGCATGAGTTCTCAAACATGGACATCAACATTACTTACTTATTACTCTTAGGAGCTATTTTTCTAGAGATTTATGCCATCATTATGCTGATTTTGTCTGACTGGAGCATCGTCTGGTTTAGCGGTAAGAAGAACTCCCTCTATGTCTTCTTACTTATTAGTTAAAATGTTTAAATAAACGGAAATATTTAACCTTCATTTCATCACTAAATAATAGGCCTATAACTTTTGTCATGTAAGTAAAATTAAATAATAGAATTTTCTTTTCCTTTTTTGAATATATTTTCACACTTAAATATTATGTCTATTTTATTTAATAAAATTAAAAATATTAATACATTTATATTTATTTTTATCATGAATTAATTGATATTATTAAACATAAAAAATGAAATATTATTAAAAATTTTAATTATTTATACATATTTTTTAATTTATTGTAATTATCTTATTTTTAATTAAATATGTTTATTTTTTAATGTCTTGTTGACATCATGGTTTGACCACAGTTTAACTATCGATCCTACTAATAAATTGTGCTCTGATAGCATTTCTAGTTTAGTCCAATTCTAAAAATATTGAAAGAGATTGCACTCTTTAGATTTTTAAATATTGTAAAGTGCTAAAGTTCTTTTATTTTATTTTTGAATGTTATTAAATGTTAAATCTGCTTATTTTAATATGCTAAAAAGATCCCATAGTGATATTAATGATTATATTTCCTCTTATTTTATGTAAATGAAATTAATTACTTGAAAGCTAACCATTTAGAAAATAAAAAAATAATCATTTAACAATTTGGAAATTAAATGTGAAATATATTCATTTTTATATGCTAAAAACATTTGTTAAAATGTTAATGATTATGTGCCTTTTTATTTTATATAGTTAAAATAAAAATATTTGAAAACTAATCATTTGATAAAATAAAATAAATAAATAACTAATTTAACATATTTTCAAATATTTCAAAACAACAACGTTTATTATAACAAAAGTTTATAATAATTAATTATATATTTGTTAAGAAATTGATAGTTAAGGGGTTTTTAATTACATTTGATTGCTAAGAAAGTGTTAAAAAAAATTAAATTAAGTTATATTAATTACTTTATGGTTTTTATGTGGTACATCTTTAAATTTACGGATTTGTGATTCAATTATTATTGAGATTAATTCTTTAATTTTTGGATTTTTTTTTTTTAAATTTAAGGGAAAACATCACATCCTAGCTTTTATTTTGAAAAAGAAAATTAAAATTATTAATTCTAGCGGATATTTAAATGAATGTGAATTATACTTCAGAATTTTAATTAGATAATTTTTATTAAAATTGATGATAGTTGATTTCTTTTTATTTTATTGTATTATAAGGAGCTCCTCACCATATTCAAAATGGCTCCTCGCTGTTTGCCGTCTCTTGGAAATTCAAGGTCAATCCCATCACTGTTTCCAACTTTCAAAGCTCCTCACCATCTCAAATCAAGCTTTGAATATGCTCTCATCGTCTCTTCCAAAAGCCATCATTCCCCATTTCATTGTTTTAATGCTTTCATCGAATGTGTGTCGAAGCCCTCTCTTATCTTCCTCTTTGGTCAATGATCAAACAGTACCGCACAACTTCTCTTCTTCACCATAATGGCCATTGAAGAACCTAAGTTAAACTCCACTTCAGATCACATCCTGGATTGGCTAGAAGATTCGGTTTCGTTTGTTTATTTTAATGCTTTCATCATTGTGGAGCTACTGCTCTCACAGATCCCCTCTCCCCATCTCCGTTAATTCCGGCACCACCTCCACTGGTCGTGTTAATGTTGCTACCATCTCAGTCCACGTCCGTCTCTCTCTCGCCCCTCTATGTCTTCTTCCTTTTTATACTGCAACCATTGGCAGAGCCAGCATGTGGCCAGAGGGGCAACTTCCCCTTCCCCCGCCCCCGCCCCCGGCTCTGAATCCTCCAAGCATGTGGCCAGAGGGGCAACTCTCCAAGGAAAAAAAATAATGTTATTCTGAGCTGTGTTTGAGCCCAGGCTCTGGTTTAAAGATAAGAAGGCCACCATCTCACTGCTACAGTACTCCCCCTTCATGAGCTTCACACCACTGCCACCATAATTCCTACAGGACAGTCATCGTCCTTCACACGACTGAAGCAAGCATTTTGGTTCAAACAGGCGACCACCTCCATAGCAATCTTAGTCTCGCGAAATCCCCGGCAGCACCACCAACCAACCCACCACCATCACTCTCTGGTATATATATATTTCCCTTCTTATTTGGCTTTCAAACCTTTTGCTTTTGCTTTTGTTCTTGTTCTTATTATCATTATTATTGTTTCCTAATTTTTATAGAATTTATGTAATAGTTTCTAATATAATCTTTTCAAAATGAAGATGATTTATCCATGCATGGATTTCCTACATTTTATGGGATATTTTTAAATTTATTTTTAATTAGATCCTCTTCATCAGTATTCTATTTTAGTCAAATCAACCTATTTATGAAATTTTGTGTAATAACTAGTCAAGTTTAATTAGTCAATTAATTTAGTATATATATTTCAACGAAAATTAAATTTTAATTAGATTGATTCCAAAAATTCAATTTAATTGAAAGAGAAAAATGATTTAACTTAGATAAATAATTCCATTTATTGAATTTTTTAAAATTAAGATGCTACATCACATCAAAAAAGAATAGAAATAACATTTAATTAATATAATTCAATTTTAGTTGGAAAAATAGCCCTTTTCCAAATCATTCCATTAATTAATTTTTTTAATTAAAATGTTACATGACATAAAAAAAAGGAAAATAAATTTTAAATTAAACTATAAAATTTAGGCTATATTTTGGGTCTCAAAAATTTTGAGAGAAAATGTAAGGAAAATAAAACAAAGTGGAAAAATAGAAAGAAAAAATAAATATATAAAATTTTGATTTATAGTTAATAAATTATTTTTAAAAGAATATGAAGGAAAATAAAAAATGAAACTAAACCTTAACATTTTTTTTTTTTAGCATTTTCTAGAAACTAAACATAGCCTAAATTGTTTTAGAAAAGCTAGTAATTTAACATAACATTAGAAGCTACTTTAGCCAATCCCAAAGGAGACTATCCTTATTTATTTGCTTAAGTTTCCTTTTTTTCCTCGTATAATTTAATGGATATTGGTTGTACGAGGACTAAACCAAAATGTGTTTCTACACTTTGTGGCCATTAATAGGCAACCACTAGGTACCACGGTGTGATATGTTGTTGATGATGATGCACTTATTTTATGTCATTGGGACACCAAGTCCTACAATACTCCATCCCATGAATAAATTTTTGTTCTTTCTGTTTTTCCCTTGTAGATGGGCATAAGAAGTTTCAATTGTGCGGCAGGCAGATTGGAATATGACGTCAAAAATTACTTGCCAAAATCTGTTGTAGTTGAGCCTCACTCAACTTCTCAGTGTGCAGAACCAACCAACGTAACAATGCTAGTCACATGTAAGTTGATATTATTTTTCCAACAATCAATCTTTTGTTCTTCATTTTTAGCTATAATGTTTTTGAATGTTTAGTTGCTAGTAGTTTGATCTTTGACATGAACAAATTCATGGAGATCAGGTACTGGCTCATGACTTGGGAAAAGGTGGATGACATGAAGGAACCCATCTTCTGCTGCCTCCTAGATATGACAAACGATGCCCGGGATCTCGAGAAGCTACTCAAACACAGATGTGATTATGTTACTAGAAAAAAAGGGTTTTTAGATATACTCGCTTGGAGTATAGTTGACCTGGAATTTGATCACAGCCTCCTACTTTGGCTTACTGCTACAGATCTCTATTGCCCTTAAGATGTCGACAAATCCCCAGATACCAGTCTGAAGTCAAGATGCAAAATAAGCAAATGCTTGTCTGAGTATATGTTGTATCTGCTAGTCATGTGTCCATTTATGCTGCCAAAGGGATAGGGGAGTTTAGGTTCCGAGACACTTGTTCAGAGACCGAAAGATTTTTCCAGCGAAGAAGCGAGTCCATATCTAGTAGAAATGAAGCCTGCAGACTGTTGCTTGAAGTTAACATAGAAGTTGAGCCCAGAGATGTGAAAGGAGATAAAAGCAAGTCGGTGTTATTTGAGGCATGCAATCTTGCCAAAGCGTTGAAATCACTGGAAATGGAGATGGGAGAGAAATGGAAAATGGTCAGTCAGGTGTGGGTGGAGGCGTTGTGCTATGCTGCTAGTCATTGTGGATGGATTCAAGAAAGCAGAGGAACAGAGGAAGGAGAAAATTAAAAGAAAACAGAGGAAGGAAGCTGACAAAAGGCTTGAATATTTAATAGGTGAAGCAGAGTTTGCCGTCTCTTGAAAATTCAAACTCAACCCATCACTCTCTCCAACTTTCAAAGGCCTTCACCATCTCCAATCAAGCGTGGCAGATATCCATCACCATGACATATACAAATAAATAAGTTGATACCCCTAGAAAAAAACCAAGAAACCCATGCTTCTACTCTCTTATAGGCTTTTAAAAAACCTTAATGACAACATCACATCTTCCAAATTCACACCACCCCCACCAACTTCAATATGCTCTCCATCGTCTCTTCCAAAAAACCATCACCCCCCATTTCATTATTTTAATGCTAGTAGTAGTAGTAGTAGTTAGTAGTAGTAGTAGTGTTTCTACCCTCTTATAGGCTTTAAAAAAACCTTAATAACAACATCACATCTTCCAAATCTTATAGGCTTTAAAAAGTAGTAGTGTTTCTACCCTCTCATAGGCTTCAAAAAAACCTTAATAACAACATCATATCTTCCAAATACATGTCACCCCCACCAATATGCTCTCCATCGTCTCTTCCAAAAAAGTAGTAGTAGTAGTAGTAGTAATAGTAGTGTTTCTACCCTCTTATAGGCTTTAAAAAGTAGTAGTGTTTCTACCCTCTTATAGGCTTTAAAAAAACCTTAATAACATCACATCTTCCAAATACACGTCACCCCCACCAACATCAATATGCTCTCCATCGTCTCTTCCAAAAAACCATCACCCCCCATTTCATTATTTTAATGGTGTTTCACACCCTCTCTTATCTTCCTCTTTGGTCAATGATCAAACAGTTCTACACCCCTTCTCTTCTTCATCCATTATTTTTCCCTCACAATGACCATTGAAGAACCTGAGCCTAACCCCACTTCTGATCACATCCTGCATTGTAGTTCAAACAGGCCACCACCTCCATGGCAATCCTAGTCTCGCGAAATCTCAGGCAGCAGCACCAACCAACCCACCACCATCACACATTCACACTCTGGTATTTTTCCCTTCTTATTTTGCTTTCGAACCGAGTTATTATTATTATTATTATTATTATTATTAATCGTAGTGGTAGTATTAGACGCTTTAAATTTCTGAAATGGATTGAATGGATTGACTCGGAGAATATTGAGTTCGTTTAATGGCTTAAACTAGTGTTTTCTATCCCATGAATAAATTTTTGTTCTTTCTGTTTTTCCCTTATAGATGGGCATAAGAAGTTACAATTGTGAGGCAGTAACATTGAAATGACCTCAAAAATTAGTTCCCAAAATCTGTTCTAGTTGAGCTTCACTCAACTTCTTAGTGTGAAAAACCAGCCAACGTAACAATGCTAGTCCCATGTAAGTCGATATTATTTTTCCAACAATCTATCTTTTAGTCTTCATTTTTAGCCCTAATGTTTTTTAATGTTTAGTTGCTAGTAGTTTGATCTTGATGGAGAAGAGGCGAGCAATGCAGATATTCCCAGAAAGTGTACGCAAACTTTGGAATGAATGGGAGCTACGCTTTATGGTTCTACTCAGCCTCTTCCTACAAATTGTCCTCATCATCTTTAGCAACCGACGAAAATACACATTTAGACCTTGGATCAGAATCCTGATTTGGTCGGCATACTTGTCGGCAGACTGGGTGGCCACAGTATCCCTTGGTATCCTCTCCAACAGCCAAGGAGATTCGGAAGGTAAACTTCTAGATCCAAACTATACCCTCATGGCTTTTTGGGCACCATTCCTCCTCTTGCACCTTGGTGGCCCGGATACCATCACCGCTTACTCTTTAGAAGATAATGAGTTGTGGTTAAGGCACTTGCTTGGATCGGTTGTACAAGTTGGAGTGGCTTTCTACGTGTTTCTGAGGTCTTGGGCTGGAACACGACTCACATTTCTGTCCATTCCAATGTTGGTGGCTGGAATTATCAAGTGTGGAGAGAGGACCTCGGTTCTCAGGTCTGCAAGCAAGAATCACTTTAGAGATTCTTTGCTTCCAGTTCCTGATCCTGGACCTGATTATGCTGATTTCATGAAGGGATATAGTTCATGGAAAGATGAACGGCAGGTTGATAGAACCGGAAGGGAGATTGGTGAAAAGCCACCTCAATCTACCGTTGGTGATGGCATTACTGTTCCTAGTAGAAACTATATTGACAAAGCTTACTTCTTATTCAAGAGCCAATTCAAGCATCTATATGCAGACCTCATCCTCAGCTTGGATGACCAAAAAACCAGTGAGGGCATCATCAGGTACATGTCATCCGAAGACGCCTTCAAAGTGGCGGAGATGGAGCTCAGTTTTATGTATGATGTGCTATACACCAAGGCAACACTGATTTATTCTCTACTTGGCATTCTGCTCCGTTCCACCAGCTTCTCCGTCACTATTTCTACCTTAGCGGCCTTCCACTTCTTCATCGATAAGCACGAGTTCTCAAACATTGACATCGACATTACTTACTTATTACTCTTTGGAGCTATTTTTCTTGAGGTTTATGCCCTCACTAAGATGATTTTGTCCGACTGGAGCATTGTCTGGTTGAGCAGCAAGATGAACTCCCTGGCTGATTCCATTTACCGAGCCATTACCTCTTTTAGATCAGTTATAACCAGTGACAAGAGATGGTCTAGACGCATGGCACAGAACAATTTAATTGATTCTTGCCTCAGAGACAAAAACAAGTTCAATCAGGTTCCCAGGTTCCTTGACATGAACGAATTCTTAGAGAGGTACTGGTACATGACTTGGGAGAAGGTGGATGACATGAAGGAACCCATCTTCAGCTTGCTCCTAGAGATGACAAATGATGTCAGGGATCTCAGGTCACTACTCAAACACAGAGGTGATTATGTGATTACAAAAAGGGGGGTTATTGAGACACTTGGTTGGAGTATAGTTGACGTGAAATTTGATCACAGCATCCTTCTTTGGCATATTGCAACAGATCTCTGTAGCTATTCTGATGATGACCCCAATCCTAAATCAAGATGCAAAATAAGCAAATGCTTGTCTGAGTATATGTTGTATCTGCTAGTCATGTGTCCATTTATGCTGCCAAAAGGGATAGGGGAGTTTAGATTCCGAGACACTTGTTCAGATACCAAAAGATTCTTCCAGCAAAGAAGCGAGTCCATATCTAACAGAAATGAAGCTTGCAGATTTTTGCTTGAAGTTGACACAGAAGTTGAGCCCAAAGAGGTGAAAGGAGATAAAAGCAAGTCAGTGTTATTCGAGGCATGTAGGCTTGCCAAGGAGTTGAAATCACTGAATATGGAGATGGGAGAGATGTGGATGATGGTCAGTCACGTGTGGGTGGAGATGTTATGTCATGCTGCTAGTCATTGTGGATGGATTCAACACGGTCAACAACTTAGACGAGGCGGCGAGCTGCTCACTCATGTCTGCCTTCTTATGTCACACCTCGGTTTAACCGAGCAATTCCAAATATTGGAAGGTGAAAATATACCAAAAACAATACCCAAACCCCTCTTCACGGTGCCTCCTTTGTCTCCCTTGTCTCCCCATGCCCCCCTTGGCTCCAAACCTCCCCTCTTCACGACTCATCCCTTGTCTCCCCACGCCCCCTTTATACATCTCCGCCCGCCCCCCTTGGCTCCCCGTCTCCACGTATACTCTGACAGCATCTCCTCCTCGTAACTACACGCCTTATTAACATAAAATGTAGGCCCAGACATCGACAGCCTGTAGCGTGCTTGTGACTGAAATACCTCATTTCTTTCGTGACTTTCGATGTGGGATGGGATTTTAGAAGGGCACAGAAACGCTAAAATATGAATTTCCTATGGAGGTCGATTCCCTTTTTAATCATTCTCCATATTTGCATAATTATTTTTTAAAATAACCCTAAAAAATCAGGTAAAAATAATTCAAAAATATTTTTAAAAACAAATTTCATTTGGTCAAATGGGTTCATATTTTTCTTTTATTTTTTTAATATAAATGAAAACAACTCAGTTATATAAAAATTATTTTTTATTTCACTTTATTTTTAAAAATGGCTTTCAAAGAGCAATGACAAAACATTATTAAAAAAATTTAAAAACAATTTTATATTTTTAAAAACAAAAAACCATTTTTAAATTACACAGCCAAATAAACTCATATATTTTCTATTTTTAAAAACAAAAATAGTTTTTATAAACAATTAACAAGTCCTTAAAACCCTTATTTTTTCTATATGTTTTCAAGTGTGAAAATTAGAGAATTTCATATTGCCATGATAAGGAATAGACCCTTGGTCTCCACTAGAAAGAAAGAGGTGGAGTGAGCACAAGGCCTCTTATAATTTTTTTGTTAAAATAAATGTTGATGTAATATTGAAGTTTGAAATATTGGATTTTTTCATCGATAAATCAAATATAGGAGGTGGTCGAAACAATATCAGCCACTGATTATTGATCAAGAGGAAAATTGGGAAAATCGTCGAAATATCGGTTGTAAAGAGATATATCAGTGAAAAAAATCGGGTATGAGGCGACTCGCGCGTCAGGCAAGGGTGGTACCAAAAAATCACTAATTTTTTGGCGCCTTTTCCCTTTGCATCCAATGGTTAAATTTAATTTTTTTTAAGATCTGATGGCCCAGATTTCACTCTTGTTTTTGTAAAGGCTTGGTTGTAACGCCCAGCCCGCTGCAAAGGCTCAAATTTGAATTTTTTTTAGCCCTACTATTGCCAAGATTCAAACTTAGGCCAAAAGGCTTTCAAGGCTTTCAAGCTTGTTTACCACTAGACCATCTTTTCAATATATATATATATATATACATAATAAACATCTTAAAGTTCATTATTAATAAATAAATAAATTAATTCTAATTATATTATTTAAAATTTTATTTAATTAATTAATAAATATATAAAAACCACCATTATAATTTTCTTAACAAGTGTTTTTTAATATCATTTTGTGGACCCCGCATTTCGGCTCATGCGTTTCCCACTCGATGGCGAGCTCGATTTTTACTTGAAAATAATGATTTTTATTGATTAAGAAAATGACTTGGAGTCGCCACTTATTTTTATTTTGTTTTTAAAGGGTAAATAAAATAAGAAAGAAAACCCTAAGTGTGACTCCTTACTTTGGAAAAGGTGGTCTGTGAAAAAACCGGATCGGGTTCGGGGGTCAGGTTACTTATCGGGAAGATACGGTAAAGACCGTAGCACCCCTCTAAGCCCCTAAAATTGGGTCTCTACTAATACAACGAAACTGACGCGGCAATCAACGAGAAAATCAATGGATATTTACCTAAATCGTGCACAATATGAGAATCAAAACACGCAATAGAGATTGACTAGAATGGGAGTGGATGCGTACCTCGGCCACGAGCCACAATGCGCTATCAAGAAACGGGATTAGTACACAATTAATGAATACAGAATATAGCTCATGCATATCGGAGTGCAAAACGAAAATCAAGCGAAATACATCAAGTACGACAATTGACTATCGAAAAGGATCAAACATAGGGCCCCCACCAAAGCCCCAATTATTGTTCATGAATTGGTCTTACAAATTCTGTGTTTTACAATTATGAAGAACTCATTACTGCTTACATAAAATCAAAAAAACCAGAAGATTATTTAGGAACCGAAATGGGATTAAAACTATTCGAGTGAAGACTGGATTCTTGGAGTTTATTTGAAAATTGGAGTTTTTGGAATTAAATTTAAAAGATTAGAGCTCCGGTAATTAAATTGAAATTTGTCACAGAAAATGAGAAACGGACTTTAGGAAATTGAACTGCGAGACCATAGACCTTTGAAAGTTGAATTTATGATAATGATAATAATAATAATAATAAGATTTCGAAAGTTTGAATTAATGATAATGATAATAATAATTATAAGATTTTGGAGGTTTGAATTAATAATAATACTAATAATAAGATTTTGGAAGTGTGAATTAATAATAATGATAATAATAATAATAGCAATAATAAGATTTTAAAAGTTGAATTAATAATAATGATAATAATAGATTTTTGAAAGTTGAATTAGCACTAATGATAATAATAAGGTTTTGAGAGTTTGAATTAATAATAATGTTAATAATAATAATGATAATAATAATAAGATTTCGAAAGTTTAAATCAATAATAATGCTAATAATAAGATTTTTAAAGTTGAATTAATGATCATAATAATAGCAATAATAAGATTTTAAAAGTTGAATTAATAATAATGATAATAATAGATTTTTGAAAGTTGAATTAACACTAATGATAATAATAAGGTTTTGAGAGTTTGAATTAATAATAATGTTAATAATAATAATGATAATAATAATAAGATTTTGAAAGTTTGAATCAATAATAATGCTAATAATAAGATTTTAAAAGTTGAATTAATGATAATAATAATAATAGCAATAATAAGATTTTAAAAGTTTGAATTGATAATAATAATAATAATGGTAAGATTTTGAAAGTGTGAATTAATAATAATGATAATAATAATAATAAGATTTTAAAAGTTGAATTAATGATAATAATAATAATGATAATAATAAGGTTTTGAGAGTTTGAATTAATAATAATGTTAATAATAATAATGATAATAAAAGTGGAACTAATAATAATAATAATATTAATAATAAGATTTTTAAAAGTTGAATTAATAATAATAATAATAATAATAATAATAAGATTTTGAAAGTTGAATTAATAATAATGATAATAATATATTTTTGAAAGTTGAATTAACACTAATGATAATAATAAGGTTTTGAGAGTTTGAATTAATAATAATGTTAATAATAATAATGATAATAATAATAAGATTTCGAAAGTTTGAATCAATAATAATGCTAATAATAAGATTTTGAAAGTGTGAATTAATAATAATGATAATAATAATAATAAGATTTTAAAAGTTGAATTAATAATAATAATAATAATAACAATAATAAGATTTTGAAAGTTGAATTAATAATAATGATAATAATAGATTTTTGAAAGTTGAATTAACACTAATGATAATAATAAGGTTTTGAGAGTTTGAATTAATAATAATGTTAATAATAATAATGATAATAAAAGTGGAACTAATAATAATAATAATATTAATAATAAGATTTTTAAAAGTTGAATTAATAATAATAATAATAATAATAATAATAATAACAATGATAATAAAAATAATAATAATAATAGGCCTTGGACTTCAAAAAATGGGCCTTGGACTTCAAAAACGGGATTGGGCCTAGAGGTGGCTGGCATGGAGGGCATGAGGCCCTCCATCAGCATGCTTGGGCTGGGCTACTTCTCAAGCCCAATATCTGCCACCAATGGGCAGGCCCCAAAGCTCCATCTCCTTCACAGCCCGCCCCTCCACCTGGGTATCGCCATTTCCACCAGCAGCGACGTAATGGAGGAGGAAAGAGGGAGGGGGCGGCTATCCAGCAGCATTCCATGCAAACGCTGCTGCTGCGGTGGCGGGCGCAACCGCCCACGATGGCCGGAGCAGGTCGCTGAACCACGTGCCTTCTCTCGATGAAGGCGCCGGAAACGACGAGGACTATGAGGGCGGAGGCGGTTGAGATGGCGAGGGCAGGAACCACCGCATGCCCCTTCGGATTGGCGTCGATCTTGCTATGCCGGCAACGCTAGAGAAGAGACGCATGGAGAGGAGAAAGAGGAAGGGAAAGAGAAAGAGAAGAAGAGAGAGAAAAGGTGGGGGGGCATGTGGTGTGGTGTAGAGAGAGAAACGGGTCTGTGGGGGTGGCAAGGCGTTCGCATGATGAATCCAGATGGTATTATCAAATGGCATGAAAAGGTATCCCATCAACAAGCCTACGGTCAAGCCTTTCTTGCATCTCCTCAATCATCAGAGTATAGAGGAGATGGTCCATATTCAGCAACAAGTGAAACAAGCTTAGATTCTATAAAAATAAATGAAAACCCCCAACAAAACACCATCAAACGCCCATATAGGATCTCATATATATTCAGATAATGCTATGAAGAGGAATGAACGTAATCAAAAGAAGGATACCTGAACCTCCGCCCTTCAAGGTGCTTCTCCTCTGGTTCCTTGCTCGGTCCTCCCTAAGGTGTCCTCTCCTCCAGATCCCTCCCAGCTTCCTTTTTCTTTTTCTCCTTTTTTTTTTTTTCTTCATTCCTGTGTCTTCCTCAGCAAGCCATCTCACGGCTCCACTGCTCCCCTCGTCAGCAAGGATAGGTCTCTAACCATTAGCACGGCCAGCCATGTTGCAGCGGGTCTCTCTTTCTCTCAGAAAGGGGGTCCCCCCCTCCTACTAAAAAAACTTCCTCTCCCCAGGGTCTTCAGGTGCCCTTTTCTTTTTTTAAGTTATGAAAACCAATATTAATGGAATAGTTCCAACATGGCTTGAAAAGAGGGGTCTACACATTTATATGATAATTAAATATAAAAAATATAAATATTAAAAATTCATATATGTATCATCATTTATTTTACATTATTGAATACATTTGAATTATATAAATTATAGTTTTAATATTAAATATATCATCGTTATTTCATTAATTCTATTTTAAAAAATTACTATCACTTCACCTTTAAATTTTTTATATTTATCCTTTTAATTTTGAATGTTTTTATTTTAAAATATTAGAAATATAATTTTATTCAAAAAAATGCTAAAATATAAAAAATAATAATAATAATAAAGTTCAAATATTTTATAAATTAAAATTGGTTAAATAAATAATAAATTATTAATATTGACATATCCTTGTTTACCGATAGTTTTCTCCTTAATCATATTTATGTCAATTACACTTAAAAAATAACTTTTAACATATGCATTTTTATTTATTTTATCATTTTTTGGAGTTTCTCTAAATATTTCCATGAATTTTAAATAATTTTTGTCTTACCGATATTTTTATCAAAATATCCAACCGATATTTTTTCGATATTCTTATATATCCATAAAATCCAAGGTATCGATATATTCGTTATTTCAAATCTTGAATGTAATCTTGCCTTTTTATGTTTTTAAAATTTTCTTTTAGTTAAAATTTTTAAATAAATATAAATATTTAACTTCATTTACAATGATAAATATGGAAATTATAAAAAATTAAATAATATAATATTTTTTAAATTATAAAATAATAGGATGTATAACTTTCACATGTGAATAAAATTAAATAATAACTTTTTTTCCACCTTGAATACATCTTCACACTTAAATATTATATATATTTTATATAATCAAATTAAAAATATTAATATTTTTTATATTTATTCTTACTATGATTTAATATGATAATATTAAGTATAAAGATACAATATTATTAATTTTTAAAATTATTTTAATTATATATATATATAAATTCCTTACAATTATTTTAATTTTAATAAAATATAAATTATATATTTATGATGTCATATGAACATCATGATTTAACCACATTAGCTACAAGTGCAAATGTCTCTGTGTAGTCAATTCCATAAGTTTGAGTATACCCTTTTGTTACCAGTCTTGCTTTAAATCGTTCAATACTACCATCTGCCTTGTACTTCACAGTATAAATCCAACAACACCCAACTGGCTTCTTTCCTAGTGGACATTCTACGAGTTCCCATGTTTCATTCTTCTGCAATGATTTCATCCCTTCATTCATGGCTACTTTCCACCTTGGATTAGCTAAGGCTTCCTGCACACTGTTAGGAATAGTTACAATAAATAATTGATTTACAAATGACTTATTTGATTCAGACAAACGATAGTTAGACACATAGTTGCTCATGGGATATTTGACTTTGGTAGACAATTCAGGTTCATATGTGGGTTTAGGAATACCTCTATTATGACGGTGTGGTAACCGTTTCATGAATGGATCGGGTTCCAAATTAAGAACACCTTCAACAAACGATGATTGGTTTGGTATTTCAGTGAAGACATTTCCGAACCCAAATTGTTTAGATGGTGGTGATGGTTCAATTGTACTGTCTCTTCTTTCTTCTAACACTTCTTCAGTTTCTGGGTGGTCATTACTACTTGGTTCCAAAGTTGTGCCACTCATATCCAACTCACCCGCTTCCTGGTTCACTAGTTCAAACTGTCTAGATTCATCATCCTCAAAGATATGATAATCATAATCGAGAGTCTGAATTTCCTTCTGGTACTCCCCCTAAAGTTCAGACTCAAATGAAAAATACATCAAATCTTCATGAAACACCACATCCATTGTAATAAACATTCGTCGAGTTGGAGGATGGTAACATCAATATCCCTTTTTGTGCAATGCATATCCAACAAACACACATTACAATGCACGGGAAGTTAACTTGGTGCGTTGGTGTTTGTGTAGATGCACAAATGCCATGCAACCAAAAACACGAGGAGGTAGATTTGGGATATTTGGGGCAACTACGACATTAGTAAGAGCTTAGAGAGGTGTTTGGAAGTTAATTGAGCTGGAAGGTATCCAATTGATCAAGTATGTGCCAGATGTGATTGCTTCTCCCAATAAGATATCGGTATTTTTGCTGCTATCAAGGAAGCACGAACAACCTCTAACAAGTGTCGATTTTTTCGTTCAGTGACTCCATTTTGCTGGGGTGTATTGGAACAAGTAGTCTGATGAATGATGCCATGTCCTTCCAAATACTTTTGAAGACTATAACTCTAATATTCTCCACCATTATCGCTACGTAGAACCCGAACCTTTACATTGTACTGAGTTTCAATCATTTTATGAAATTTTGAAACAACAAGTTCACTTCATCTTTAGTCTTCATCAAGCCTAACCATGTCATTCTGGTACAATCATCAATAAAAGTAACAAACCAACGCGAACAACTCAAAGTTGGGACTTTGGATGAGCCCCAAACATCAAAATGTATAACCATAAAAGGAAACGGACTTTTATTCAAAATTAACGGAAACGAAGCACGATGGCTTTTAGCCAATTCACAAATATCACAACAGAAACCAAAAATATCACTCTTTGCAAACAAACTAGGAAACAATTTTTTTAAATAACCAAAGGAAGCATGTCCCAGACATCGATGCCACAACCAAATTTCAGACTTTTTCTTCTCCCCCTCAGATCCATCTGTCATCAAGGCTTGTCGCAACTTATTTGAATCCTTTGACTATAAGTCCAAGTAATAGAGTTTTCCCCGCTTAATACCACAACCAATTGTCTGTCTTGTTTGGATGTCCTTAAAAACACAAAATTCAGGCCAAAAAATGACAATATAAGATAAGGCTGCAATGATTTGAGAAACTGACAAAAGATTGTAATATAAAGATGGAACAACTAAGCAGAATCCAAATTCAAAATATTAGTAAGAGTTAAGGATCCTTCCCCAATGACTGGGGTTGTGTTACCATTGGTTGTGGAAACAATTTTTTGTGAAGAAGGTCTAAGGGGTGAAACCTGTCTAGAATCAAAACTCATATGATCTGTAGCACCAGAATCAATTATCCATGCACTATTAATAACAGGTGTAGAAGTATTTAAAAACTTACCACCATAATCGGTAGCGGCTACCAATGTAGAGGCTTTCTCAGCAACATTAGCCTTTGTTTTTATTTAAGCAACAACTGCAGTCGAGGTTTTCTTGGAATTCTTTTTTCGTTGATCACGATTATGATCCCACCAGTCTGGATATCCCATAATTTCAAAGCAACGACTCTTGGTATGACCAATCTTATTGCAGTGAGTGCATTTGAAGGTTGACCAGAAGGATTGAAAAACAATAGTATTTTTTTCACTCATATATTTTTATTTTTTTTATCGCGAATTAGGGGCGATGGCTGGCCTTATTGACAAAATATCCGAGATTTCAGTTCCATGGCTCTGATACCATCTTCAAATTGATGAATGGTAGTTTTTCATTCATTATTTCATTCGTTCATGTACAGAGTATATATAGAGGGTAATCACCATTCTAAGAATGGGAAATAATGATACAAGGAATGAATGATATAAGGAAAGAACAACTAATATCCTAATATCTCAACATTCCTAATATAAAGAATGATATAAGGAAATAACAACCAATATCCTAATATCTCAACATTCCTAATATCTAAACATTCCTAATATCTCAACAGTTGGAGTGGCTTTCTACGTTTTTTTAAGGTCTTGGGCTGGAACACGACTCACATTTCTATCCATTCCAATGTTTGTGGTTGGAATTATCAAGTATGGAGAAAGGACCTGGGTTCTGAGGTCTGCAAGCAAGAATCACTTTAGAGATTCTTCTTTTCCAGCTCCTGATCCTGGACTTGATTATGCTGATTTCATTGATTATCATATAATCCTGAAAGAATTGTTGGAAACTCTTCTAAGAAGTCTAGAACCAATTAAGCATGACAGTGTTATTGCCGATGGAAAATATATTGATAAAGCTTATTTCTTATTCAAGAACCAATTGAGACATCTATATGCAGAACACATCCTCAGCTTAGCTGACCAAAAAACCAGTGAGGGCATCATCAGGTCCTTGTCATTCGATAAGGCCTTCGAATTGGTAGATATGGAGCTTAGTTTCTTGTACAATGTGCTCTACACCAAGGCAACAATGGTTTATTCTCTACTTGGCATTCTTCTCATCACTGCCAGTTTTTTGTCCACTATTTCTACCTTAGCAGCTTTCTGCTTCTTCATCGATAGGCATGAGTTCTCAAACATTGACATCAACATTACTTACACATTACTCTTTGGAGCTATTTTTCTAGATATTTACGCTATCATTATGTTGATTTTGTCCAACTGGAGCATTGTCTAGTTGAGCAGGAAGAAGAACTCTAGGATTGATTCCATTTTTCGAGCCATTACCTCTATTCAATAGGTTCTAATGAGTGAGAAGAGATGGTCTAGACGCATGGCACAGAAGAACGTAATTGATTCTTGCCTCAGAGACAAAACCAAGTTCGATCTGTCTCCCAGGTTCTTTGACATGAACAAATTCTTGGAAAGGTACTGGTACATGACCTGGGAGAAGGTGGATGACATGGAAAAACCCATCTTCTGCTAGCTCCTAGAGGTGAAAAATGATGTCGGGGATCACAGGCAGCTACTCAAACACAGAGGTGATTATGTGACTAGAAAAAAAGGGTTTTTTGAAACTCTTCGTTAGAGTATAATTGATGTGGAATTTGATCATAGCATCCTCCTCTGGCATATCGCTACAGATCTCTTTTACCCTTGTGATGGCGGCAAATCCCCAAATACCAATCTCAAGTCAAGCCACGAAATAAGCAAAGGCTTGTCTGAGTATATGTTGTATCTGCTAGTTATGTCTCCATTTATGCTGTCAAAAGGGATAGGGGAGTTTAGGTTCCGAGACACTTCTTCAAAGACCAAAAGATTTTTCCAGCAAAGAAGCCAGTCCGAATCTAGTAGAAATGAAGCTCGCAAATCGTTGCTTGAAGTTGACACGAAACTAGAGCTGATAAAAGTGAAAGGAGATAAAAGCAAGTCAGTGTTGTTCGAGGCATGTAGGCTCGCCAAAATGTTGAAATCACTGGAAATGGAGGCTGGAGAGAAATGGAAGATGGTAAGTGAGGTGTGGGTGGAGATGTTGTGCTATGCTGCTAGTCACTGTGGATGGAGTCGACACGGTCAATAGCTCCGGCGAGGAGGGGAGCTACTCACTCATGTTTGGCTTCTTATGTCTCATCTTGGCTTAAGCGAGCAATTCCAAATATCGACAGAAAATGTTATACCTCTCATGTCGTCTTCTTATATAGATGAAGATGTTATGCATCCCTATTGTACCTCACATTCTTATTTAGATGAAAATGTTATGCGTCCCAACCTTACCTCGAGTTGGCCTGCTATTTGATGCCATTATTTGATCCCGAGGAAGCTTGTAATTTGAACATCTCATTTCTTTCGTGACTGCTCGATGTGGGATGGGATTCAAGAAGAGTAAAGAAATGCTAAAATAAGAATATAGAAAGGAGGCCCAATTCTATGGCCCACACTCCCTTGGCCTTATGTTCCCTCAAGCACGATAAACTCAGTCACTGAATTGGAAATTTCGACTTTATTTATTTATTTTTAAATAAAGAGTTTCTAAAAACATATTAGGTCCATAAAACCTTCTTTACTTTTTTTTTTTTTACCTAAGATGTGATTAGAGAATTTTCAGATTCCCATAATGATGATGGAACCTTTGTCTCGCCTAGAAGGAAAGAGGGGCTGGGCATAAAAAAAAGTAATTTAACATATTTCTAAATGCTTCAAAATAACAAGATTTAATATAATAACAAAAGTTTATAATAATTATATTTGATTACTAACAAAGTGTTGAAAATTTTCTAGATTAAGTTGTATTAATTACTTAGTGGTTTTTATGTGTTACATTTTTAAATTTATGAATTTGTAATTGAATCCAATGTTTGATTATTCATATTAATTCTTTAATTTTTGGATTTTTAATTCAGGGGAAAACATCACCACCTTACATTTTATTTTTCAAAATTAATTAAAATTTTTAACTCTAGTGGATATTTAGATGCATTTAAATTATAGTCTAGAGTTTTAATTAGAGAAATTTCACTAAAATTGATTATAGTTGATTTCTTTTGTTTTTATTGTATTATAAGGAGCTAAATTGAAAATTTGTAATAAATTCATTCACAATACAATTTTCTTATTATAATTTTATTGAGAATTGGATGAGGTATGACATCATGTAGTTAAATCTCGATTTTGATTTTGGAACTTTGTCGATATATTTTAAATTCATTTCTTATCAAACCAAGTGATTTTTATAATATTTGATTTGTTTTTTAAGTAAGAATTCATTAAATAAATTCTAAATTTACTTGAAAATAAGATAACAAAATGAAGACAAAAAAACAATTTATCTTAGTCATATCCAATCTTTTTTAATGATAATTTTACTAATATATGATAAATTATTTTTCATCTAAATTGCATACGAAATTTTTAAGATTGAATTTTATTTTATTTTATTTTTTAAAATGAAAAAGTGGGTGTAAATGTTATTGTAGTTACCGGATGGCTGCAACTGCCCAAAAAATGAAATGCAAGCAAAACAGAGGGATGGGAAAATTTCAAGAAAACAGGAGAAGGAAGTTGACAAGTGACAAAAGCTTAAATATTTAATTGGTGAAACAGTTTATCGTCTCTTGAAAACTCGAACTCAACCCAACCCATCATTGTCTCCAACTTTCAAAGTCGCCCTTCACCATCACCAATCAAGCTTTGCAGATCTCCATCACCATGACATATACAAACGAGTAAGTTAATACCCCAAAGAAAAAACTAAGAAACCCATGTTTCTACTCTCTTACAACTTTAAAAAAACCTTAATAACAATATCACATCTTTCAAATACACTCCACCCATGTTGATACCAGGTCAACTGATGACAGATTCCTCCATTTGGCAGTGGCGCTGAAAGCTCCTGTTCAGATGCTGGAATCTGGGCTCTCTACTTCCCTACACAAAGATGTCCAGACGGGTTGCCTAGACACACCCTTCAATGCTCAAGTCAGACTTAGGAATGAATAGAAACCCTTAGAGAGAAAGAGTAAGTGAGAAAACTAACAGTGTTGACCTCCCTGGCGTTCTGTTTCAGTAGGGTTTTTATAGTGTTCAAAGGTGGAGGGCACAGTTTTGTTGTGCTGACCCTTGTAATGATGATTGCGCAATAATGACAGGGCAATCATCACAACTATAAAGCGGCTAGGGGTTGTGTCAGACGACATGTCATGGTACAGCCTGTTGTTCCTTCAACTTGTTGAAGGTATGAGACTGGACATGATAATCAATTGATATAGACTTGAGAATGGGAAGGGTCTCATCTATCATTCCAATGTTAGAAAACCAAATCCTTACACACCTTAGAGGATTTCGGGTTGTCTGGAAGATGTGATCCACCCAGTGATGCCACATAGTCTAGATAGGATGTCTCTGGGTGCCTTGAAGTGTATCCGATTAACCATGCGAGGGGTGACACGTGGTCTAATGAGGGTTCTGCTATGTGGACAAACGTGTGAAGGTACACGTGGTCAGCCACGTGGGAGAAAAGTCTCACAATGCCCTCTTTAGCTCGTGCACTTATGTCCAATCAGAGGTGGACGACCTGAAAATGTTGATTGAAGTCCCCTAATGGGAGTGAGCCACGTGTCATCCGTTTAAACGAGGGACGCTCCCATCGAGGCGTTTTGTCAAGTTGGGTGTCACTTTGGGGTGTGCTCCTGACAACCTGTCTTTTGGGATCTCTAGGGTTTCTAGTTCCCTATAAGTAGGGAACCCTAGACCTTTGGGAACACCTTTTGGATGTTTCGTATTTTGTTCTCTTCCGCCATTATTTTCTTTATACCTCTACAACTCCGGTTGTCATTTTTCTATCGCCCTACTGTTCGCTTTCGCCAACGGCTCTTGTACTCTACACCATTGCAATCCCAGTAGACGTCCATCTTCTTGGTGGTCCCATCGACTGTTGCAGTTCTGCTTTGGGATGAACGCTCATTTCTAGTAGTGTTGCTTTCTCGATCTTAGGTAAGCCAAAAATTTCTAGTGTTGGTTTATTTACTTTCAATGTTGCGCTTAATTGCTATTTGGAATTATTTGTGGCTTTTATGGGGGAGTGAGTTCGATGGTGTTTGTGTTTTGTAGTTGGACTTTTGTTTAGTTCAAGACCCTTGTGAGGTATGTTAAAGAGAAAGAACCATAGTTGGGGCTCGTCGTACTGGCCAAGCTAGGGGCTCTACCCAAATATGGGCTTTAGGCTTGTGTAGGCTAATCATTGCACATCTGAGGCACTGTCTATTGGCAGAAAGGTCGGGTGACTGCTTTCTACTAATCAGTCATTGTGTCGTGCAGGTCCTACTCGGCCCACTGCTTCAACATGTCAACACGAGGGGGTGTTGTTTCCACCAGCGCGATTGGTAAAGGCAAGAAAAATGTCCAGACAAAAGAAAGTGTCGGACGCATGGATGCGGAGAAGCCCAACGAACTTTTTACTAAATGGGAGTTTAAAAAGCACTTTTGCGTTCTGTATGAGATTGTTATTCGCTTGATCGATGATGGCCCAGTGTCAACCGAAAATGAGTCCTTTAATGCCACTATTTTTAACAAGGAGCAATTTAATGTCGGGCTCCATTTTCCTCTTCCTTCCCTCTTTAAGCAATTTCTTCACTTTACAAAGATTCCCCTACCCTTCCTCCATTCGAACGCGATTAAGGTACTAATGAGGTGCAACATTTTGAATATGTTTTTCCACTTGGATCTCTCCTTGCTTGAGATCTTGTTTATTAATACTGTTAAGATGAGCGAAAAGGAGATTTTCAGCTTGTCCGCCCATATCCCATCCCTTCAGTTGGTGATCGGACTTCCAGATTCTACCAAGGGCACAACAAAGAGACACGTTGTTGTTTTAGGGCCTTGGGCCGGCTCATACGAGCATTCGATTCTAGAATTTGAACCACATCGTTCATTGGGGATTCTGAGTAGAGTAGATCTTTGTTCTCTTGTCTTCTCCTTTATAATTATGGGATTCTTGTTGATGCACATTACTTGGTTTATTACAAGAAAAATGAAAAGAGGTCGACTGATAGAGTGGATGGAGAAGGCTTCTTTTGACTTGTTGAACAAGTTATTTGTGATTTCTACTAGTGAGTGAAATCATGAGACCCTACTAACTGATCTGAATTTTCTAATAATGGTCTGGGACTCCCAATCGTACATTATCTCTATCATTCCTCATTTTGCACCAACAAACACCATGTGCTGAAAATATCTCCTTTTCTACAAGAAATCTCGGGCAGCAGACACGAAGGCAAGGCAAGACCTGCTCAATAAAAAAGAGAAAAAACGCCAGAAGGGGACCTTGAGACAGGCTCCGGGCGTAGGTCGTCCGACCACCAGCTCTACTGCTCACTCCCCTACTAAGAAAAAGTCCTTTATTTGGCCTGTTGAGAAGACCTTGGACTTATCTCCGTCACCTTCTTCTCCTTCACTCTCTATAGAGGCCAACACCAACTAGGACTCAATCGGTTTGCCTTCAATGGGAGACAGTCCTAACCGGGAGCTTGAGCCAGTGGCACCTTGCATTATCCTTAAGTCAGAAGAAGAAAAAGAAAAAGAAGAAATGGCTCCGAACTTTAAGGTTAGTTTCAAGGAAAAGTAGCATAAGCGCCTCTCTAAAACACTTCCTCTTATAGTTCTACTTGCTAAGAAGACTTGTTCGGAGATTTCTCACGAGGAGCCGATTTTGGGCACTCCTATGGTGCAGGTACCCTTTTCTGATGCCATTAGGTCCGGGCAAGAACAGGTCACTAGTTGTTCTATTGAGAAGGACGCTTGCCTGGTGAAAGATGGACCCTTGCAGCCACTCCAGGTGATGATATTAATGAGAAAGACGCCTCAAATAGCTCTCTAAACTGGGAAGAGATAGTGGTGTTACTGAAGGAAGTTCCTTGTTTTACTACGCTCGAGCCTCCAACACCAAGCATAGATACCCTCTTTTCGCTCACCTGTCGTCATTTTGTTGACTTACTCTGCGATTCTCATATTGTTGGAGTGGTTCATCTTCCCCACGGCACTCCGGAGTTTGTACTTCAGTGTACTTATCTGATGTAGAAGTATACTACCGAGGAGATGACAGAAATGGTAAGGTTTGCTCCATCTTTGCCCAAGTTTACTTAATGTCTGGTTTTGACACCTGGTTCAATGTTGTTTCAAGGAGTGACTACTATTCGTAACTTGATGCAGTAGCTAAGCTCGCTCTTCAAACAGCTAGAGGTCACGGAGACCATGCGAGCATTTCTTACCCAACGGATAGACAGCGATGAAGAGCTCAATGCCCAACTTAGACGAGTAGAGAGCAAGCTGGTTGTTGCTCGAAAAGTCATCACAGACGGGGAAAGGCTGTTGAATGAGACAGATGAGGAGAGATAGGTGGCGAAGGTCGAGGCTCGTTGAATGAGAGAGGAAAAGGAGGCTGCAAAGGCTAAGTGAAAAAATACCGAACATGAGATGGACCAACTGAAGAAAGAGTTGGAAGAGCTCCGGGCTGGGTTCACTGCTGAAAAGAATGAGCTGGAGAAAGATTACCAGAAGCAAGTTGATGAGATATTCTTTTTTGGCTACCAATGCTGCATGAGGAAGAACGACATCACACAAGATATCCCCAGCTATCCTTTTGATGAAAAAGAAGATGCGACAGTTAGCAATCCTGCCCAATGAGACAAAAATCCAGATGTAGTTGGTCTTTCTGATGGGTAGTGATTGTACATTTGCATTTTTTTTTTCTCTTCCATCTTTCTTTGCCCGGATGTAATGACACCATTTAATAATCAATACATAATCATTTCAATTCACTTGCGTTTTCTTATTGGACCTTATTTCTTTACGTCCAATTTATTGATAGTATTGCTTTAAGTTAGATACATTCCAAGGGCGGAGCAGGGGTGTTTTGTTTAGTGTTTGCAGGTGGTAAGCCCCTGAATCTTCAGTTTTAGATACAATATGGTGCCCTTCCCAGTTTGCTTGGAGTTTTTCACCTCATTTTTTAGTCATGTTCTCAAAAACCCTTTTGAGGACTAGAGTCCCAACCCTAAAGGCACGTGGTCGAGCCTTTCGGTTGTAATGAACGATAACTCTTTGTTGATATGAGGCCATTTGGATATCTGCATTCCCTCTTGCTTCATCCGCCCAATCCAAGTCTCTTTCAAGTTCTTGAATTTTGTCTCTTCGGCCTTGGACGATCGTCCAGACTATGGGCATGTCAATCCCTGTTGGGATGACCGCATCCATCCATAGGTGAGAGCAAAGGAAGTAGTTCCTGTTGGTCATCAGGGTGTCATTCGATAGGCCCATAGGACTCTGGGTAGTTCATCCACCTACCTTCCTTTGGCTTTTTCGAGTCTTTTCTTTAGCGCAGAGAGTAGGGTTTTGTTCGTTGCCTCTGCTTGCCCGTTGCTTTGAGGGTAACGTGGAGTGGAGTACATATTTTTTATTTTTGGCTCTGAACAAAAGGTTCTAAAAGCAATGTTGTTAAATTGTGGTATGTTATCAGCTACAATCGCTTGTGGGATTCCGAACTAACAGACGATGTTCTTCCAAACAAACTTGAAATGTCCCTATCCTTAATGTTGACATAAGCCTCTACTTCTACCCATTTGCTAAAGTAGTCAGTGACTACAAGTAGAAACTTCTTTTGCACAGCTACAACAGGTAGGGGGCCAACTATGCCCATTCCTCAAAGTGCGAATGAACAAGGGCTCATGACTAGATTAAGGACCTCAGATGGCATGCGAGGAATAAGGGTGTGTATTTGACATCGATCACACCTTTTGACGTAGTTCTTAGCGTTTTGTTTCATAGTGGGCCAATAGTACCCTTGCAAATGAGCATGATATGCTAAGGTATGTCCCCCTATGTGATTGTCGCATATACCTTCGTGCAGTTCTACCAATACATACGACGCCTATGCATCGTTTAAGCACTTAAGGTATGGACCTCTAAAGGATTGCCTGTAGAGGTTGTCCCCAATCAGAGTGAAGGGAGCAGCTTGCACCTGGATCTTATGATCTTGTTTGCTTTCTTCAGGCAGATCCCTTGTCTGGAGGTAATTTTCGATCTCATACATCCAGCCAACGCCTATTTCACTGGTGTTGCACACAAGTGCGACTGCAATTGATGATGTAGTTTAGAGGTAGATGGGCAGTAATACTGTTTCTTTTATAGGGAGCGTAGCAGCTATTCCAGCCAAGGTGTTGGCTTGTACATTTTTTATGCTAAGAATTCTCTTGATGACACTTTCTTAATTTATCCAAGGTATTTCGTACCTTCAAAAAGTATTAAGTCATGCGTCCGTCCTTGGTTTCGTACTCCCCCTGAATCTGTCCAACAACTAGTTGGGAGTCACTACATATTTTAAGCTTAGAAGTTGACAAATCAAGAGCAAGACACAATCTGGATAAAATGGCCTCATACTCAGTTTCATTATTAGAGGTTGGGAACCTGAGTTGGATAGTCTATTCTAGTTGTTCTCCAATTGGTGATTCTACGAGGAGGCCCACTCAGGACCCCGAGACTCGGGATGCTCCGTCAACGTGGAGAATCCACCATCCCTTTTCAATAAGCCCTGCAAGTTGAGACAACTTCTGAGAGATCTCGGCTATGAAATCAGCCATGACTTGTCCCTTCATGGTCAACCTGGGTTGATATTTGATTTCATACTCACTCAATTCTATGGTCCACTTCAGCATTCTACCCGACAGGTTAGGTTTATGCAAAATACTTCTGAGTGGTTGATTTGTGAGCACGGTTACCTGATGGGCTTGAAAGTAAAGGTAGAGCTTCTGTGCAACACTCTTTAATGCTAAAGTCGTTTTTTCCATCTTGGAGTACCGGATTTCCGCGTCGATCATGGCCTTGCTTACATGAAGATGGACCTTTGTTCTTTATCTTTCTCATGGCGAAAGAGTATAGCACTGACGGCACAATCAGACACTGCTAGGTACATGTACAGTTCTTCGCTAGGCTAAGGACTACTCAGAATGGGTGGCTGCATAAGATAGCGTTTAATCTCTCCAAATGCTTGTTCGCAGTCACTTGTCCATCCGGCCTTGTTGGCCCCTTTTAGTGTAATGAAAAAAAGTCTTAGCCTATCTGTGAAACGGGCTATAAAGCGTCCCAACGCAGCTAGGCGGCCTGTGAAGCGTTGTAGTTCTTTTTTAGAACTTGGGGCGGATGTCTCCATGACGGCTTTGATTTGGTCTGGATTGACTTTTATTCCCATTTGTGTAACCATGAGTCTTAGGAATTTGCCCACACTGACTCCAAATGCGCACTTAGTTGGATTCAGTTTCATGTTATATGTTTTCATCAAACGAAAGATTTCTTCTAAATGTCGAGTTTGCTAGCTCCTGGTTTTGCTTTTTACCACAATGTCATCAATATATACTTCCACAATTTGGCCGATTAATGGTTTAAAAATATTTGTCATTAGTCGTTGGTAAGTAGCTTCAGCGTTTTTGAGTCCAAACAGCATGACCTTGTAACAATATAACCTACATGACGTCACAAAGAAGGTCTTCTCTTCATCTGGTTGGAACATAGGAATTTGATGGTAACCAAAGAACGCATCTATGAAAGAGAGCATCCCGTGATCGGCAGTGGAATCCACTATTTGGACTATCCGCGGCAATGGGAAACTATCTTTTGGGCAAGCATCATTCAAGTTGGTGTAATCCATACAAACTCGCCATTTACCCCCATTTTTTTAGACAACCATCACATTTTCCAACCATTCTGGATACTCAACTTCTCTTATAAACCCGACTGTCAACAATTTTTCTACTTCGACTTGAATTATCCTTTGCTTGTCCAAATGGTAGCATCGAACCTTCTGGAAAATAGGCCATGAGGAAGGTATTACATTGAGCAGATGCGAGGCTATTGAAATATGGATCCCGGGCATGTCATAATGGGTCCACGCGAAAACGTCTTTGTTCTGCTGAAATACTACTTCGAGGGTTTGCACTTCTTCCGATGTTAGGAGGGAGCTGTCATAGGTAAAGTGATCACTTCTTTTAGAGAGAAGTATGGTTTGCAAAGGGTCAGCTACCGACAGATCTCTCTTCGATGGGCTCTATAATTGCTATTGTTTCGTCACTCCCATCGATTTCATGGGTGGCTCACCATCGTTGGTGGATCACCATCGTTGGTGGATCATGACTCTCGTGCTACCTGATAACACTAGCGTGTATCTAGTTGGCTTTCATAGAGGTAGATATGTCTGTCCTCAGTTAGGCAACTTACCATTTGATGATATGTAGAGGGGATGACTTTCATGTCATGCAACCATATGTACCCCATGATGGCATTGAAATATGACAAGTCTTCCACCACTGAGAACTACACATTTTAGATAACTGGACCAACTTGGACAGGTAGCACGACATCTCCCAGAGAGGTTGTTGATACTCCATTGAATCCTGATTGTATCCGACTGGGATTTTCTAGAGCGGATGGTGGGAACCCCATCTGTCTGAATGCAGACATTTGTAACAGGTCGGTTGAATTGCCTAGATCAACTAAGATCCACCTTACATCGAAATTATCAATCCCTAAAGTCAGGATCAGGACATCTTCATGGAGATGTAGTATCCAGTTGGGGTCTACTGGGGGAAAAGTGATTGCCCCCTCTATTGGGCGCGTGCTCCCATGTGGCGATCCAAGTTGGATGGAGCTAACTTGCTCTCATACGAAGGCATCTCAAAGTAACCTTTGCCTCTTCCATTTAGAGTTGTATTTTTCATCAATGGTGCCCCCATGAATGTAGTTGATTATGGCTCTAGGAGCCGTAAAGTCAGGGGGACTGGGGTGGCCGGGTCTTAGGTTGTCTCCCCATGCCTGCGGATATATTGTTTTAGGTGTCCAGCTCTCACTAGTTTTTCTACTAGGCAGTGGAGACTTCTACATTGCTCCGTGGTATGGCCATGTTCTTTGTGATAGACATACTTTCTATTTCGGTCCCGCTTTACCGGATCTGTCTTAATTGGCTCTGGCCATCTGAAATCAAACAAATCTCGGATTATGAGGAGGAGCTTGTCATATGAAATGTTGAAGGGGGTGAGGTTGGCTTGGCTTAACTGTTATGGTCCGTTTTGTCTCTTACCCATCTGTTTTCGTTGGCTCGTGGTTTTAGAGTTCTTGTTGAGTCGTTCTTGGCAGGTAGGTTGGTGACTAGGACTGTTGAGTGGCTACGCAAACGTCGTCCTCAAGCATGGAGTATTTGTTTGCTCATTTGAACAAATCATCCATAGTTGTTGGAGACTTCTTAACGAGAGATTCAAAGAAGAGTGTACCTGGGCAGATACTCTTTTTAAAGATTTGTAGGACGACGTCCATGCTGTAAGATTCCACTTGGAGTATAGCCTGCCCGAACCGCTTCACAAACTCCCTTAGTGATTCATTTTCCTATATTTTTATGTTTTGCAGGACACTGATGTTCTGCTTATGCCGTGCTGAACATAGATATTGCCCCACAAAGGCCTCCGAAAGATCCCGAAAATTATTCATGGAATTCATCGGGAGGCGATGGAACCATGAAAGAGCCTGGCCATAGAGGCTGGCTGGAGAGACCTTGCATAGTAGCGCATCATTCCCTATGTCAAGGGTCGTGAGCTGCCTATAGTGCATGATATGGTCAAATGGATCGTTGGTTCATTCATACGTAGAGAATTTCAAAACCATAAACTGGGGGCTCGTAGTTAATGATGTAAGGGTTGAAATGTGTGGAGAGCATGTCATCCAGTCACCTACTGACAAAGTCGAGGAACCCCTACTTACCAGATCCTCGACTAGTTGTTGTACTGGAGGATAGGAAAGCCAGTCTGTTATGACCGGTGCAGCTGAGGGACTAGGACATGCCTCCTAGGCTGTCACTACACGCAATTCCCCCCCCTCCCCCTGCCGGGCATCTGATGCCTTAGTCTAGCGCGCATTGCATCCGATAGTTGAGACTTCCTATCGCGCCTCCTTTATACTGAGATACAAGTGAGTAAGAGCTTTCATCCTGCGCCGCATGGTAGACTGGTGGGGATTTCTCCTCAGACTGTATTTCTTGTTCATTAGAGGGGAACTCTACATTCCCAGGGTATGTTGCCTCCTCATTTTGCCAGGAGTGAGTTCGTTAACTCCTTGGCTATCTGTTGCAAGGAAGGCTTAAGAAAGACATCTAAATACGCTACACCTTATTCTTCTCTCTAAGTCTCCTTGTTTCCTGGAACAGGGCTTGCACTTGTTGTTACTCTTTCACTGGCGTTTTTCCATACTTTCACGCCAATCGAAGTAGCCCTCGCTACCTATGGCTGACGATTGACTTCTTGAGGGTGTTGACATTTCTTATTTTGCTTCCCATAGACTGTGCCAATGTTAATACCAGGTCAACTAAGGATGGATTCCTCCATTTGGCAGTGGCGACGAAAGCTCCTATTCAGATGTTGGAATCTGGGCTCTCTGCTTCCCTGCATAAAAATGTCCGAATAGGTTGCCTGGACATACCCTCCGATGCTCAAGTCAGACTTGGGAATGAATAGAAGCCCTTAGAGAGAAAAAATAAGTGAGAGAACTAACAGTGTTGACCTACCTGGTGACCTGTTTCAGTAGGGTTTTTATAGTATTCAAAGGTGGAAGGCACAGTAGTGTTGTGCTGACCCTTACAATGATGACTGCACAGTAGTGATAAGGCAATTATCACAACTGTAAGGCGGCTGGGGACTATGTCAGATGGTGCGTCATGATACAGGCTATCATTCCTACAACTTGTTGAAGGTATGAGACTGGACATGACAGTCAATTGATATAGACTTGAGAATGGGAAGAGTCTCATCTGTCATTCCAATGTCAAAAAACTAAATCCTTACACACCTGAGAGGATTTGGGGCTGTCTAGAAGATGTGATCCACCCAATGGCGCCACATAGTCCATATAAGATGTCTCCAGGTGCCTCGAAGTGTATCTGGTTAACCATGCGAGGGGTGACACGTGGTCCAACGAGGGTTCTGCCATGTGGACAGACGCATGGAGGTACACGTGGGCAGCCATGCGGGAGAAGGGTCCTACAACCCCCACCAACTTCAATATGCTCTCCATCGTCTCTTCCAAAAAATCATCACCCCCCATTTCATTATTTTAATGGTGTTTCACACCCTCTCTTATCTTCCTCGTTGGTCAATGATCAAACAGTTCTACACCATTTCTCTTCTTCATCCATTCTTTTTCCCCCACAATGACCATTGAAGAACTCGAGCCTAACCCCACTTCAAATCACATCCTGGATTTGCTGGAGGATTCAGTTTTGTTTCTTCTGTCTTTCTTGGATGATCCCTGAGGCAACTTACAATGAGGTTGTTGAGTTAACCATCTTTGAGAATTACAACACATTCATCCCAAGGTTGAAAACTTGGAGTTTAATACCTAGCGTTTTATGATCTTGAAGCTTATTTTGGGGCTTAGTTTTTAAGATACTACAAATTTTAAAATTGAAAACATGAGGTTTTAGTGACTTGAATCCATAACTTGAGACCATATCAAGTCTTTATATAGACATCTCATTTTAAAGCGAATTAATTATTAATGTAGGGTGGTAAAACATTTTTATGCATTCAACATTGCATTATTCCAAGACTTAACATCCCGAGCCTCTACTGCACATCAATCCCCAACACCCCATCGTTGTTGATTGGACTCCACTGTTACATCAATTCGCCTGAATCTATCCCCAACATTATGTTACATCAGCTTGCAGATTGTTGCTTGAAGTTGACACGGAACTTGATTCCAAAGAAATGAAAAGAAATAAAAGCAAGTCGATGTTATTCGAGGCATGTAGGCTTGCCTAAATGTTGAAATCACTAGAAATGGAGATGAGAGAGAAATAGAATATGGTGAGTGAGGTGTGGGTGGAGATGTTGTGCTATGCTGCTAGTCATTGTGGATGGATTCAACACAGTCAGCAACTTAGATGAGGTGGAGAACTGCTCACTCATGTTTGTCTTATTATGTCACACTTTGGTTTAACAAAGCAATTCCAAATATTGGAAGGTGAAAATATTCCAAAAACAATACCCAAACCTCCCATCCTCCCCACAAACTCCCTCATCTCCCATATCACCTTCCTCCATTTCCTTCCTCTTCATAAGCTTTCATGTCCATTTCCTTCCAGTCTTTCCTCTCCCTTTATACCTAAGTCCTCACTTCCTACTTCCTCCTAGTCTCTCCTCCCTCGTGACCAAGGATGAAAATATCGGTAATTACGGATATATTGGTACTTCCATTTTACGGATATATCGGATATATAAGATTTATCGAAGATATATCGACGGATATTTTAACATAAAATATCGATGAACCTAAAATTGATCAGAAATGATCAAAATATAAGAAAAAAATCTTAAAAATAAAATTAGAAATATAATAGATACTTTAAAGTTGTTTTTTTCAAGAAATTGATATATATATATATATATATATAATATAATTTATCATGTTTGATAATAATATTGTATATGTTGATAAAAAAAAAATATGAATTTCATAACTATACATTTATTATTAAATTATATCGAATATTATTCGATAATAATATTGCGATATTTGATTATAATATGTCTAATTTAAAAATATATTTAATATTAAAATTATTATTCATTTAATTCAATTGTATTAAATAATGTAAAATAAATGATGATATATGATGATATATGTATAAAATAAATGATATATATGTATAATTAATATATTAATGATATCAAAAACACTATGAAGAAAATTATAATGATAATTTTTATATTTTTGGTATTCAAATAGATGAAATTTTTTCATTTAATTATAAAATAATTATAATTAATTTGTTCTTTAAAACATTTTTTTTAATATCATGTTTATATGATGAATTTGAGTATATATATATATATATATATATATATATTTGCTGCAACTTATATAACAAGGGGCAAACTTGCCCCAATGGTTAGCGCAATGCATGAAGAACCTTTTGGTTAGGGTTTGAGTCCTCCCAATGATTGAAAATTGAAGGCAGTGTTGAAGTTTGACTACATCGCCCGCTTTAACTATGTTGACCGTCCCAAAATATTGCGAAATATCAGTGAAAAATCGATAAATGCTGAAAAATCGATGAAAATCCCAATAATTTACCAAAATATCGAGGTACCGATATTTCTCTCTTATATATTGTGTCGAGGTCCATCGAAACTCGATATATCATGGAAATATCGCGACATTTTAATCACTATTAGCGACTACACATGTTGTTGACATAAAATCTAAGGGCTAGACAAATATTGCTTCTAACGTGCTTGTGATTTAAATACCTCATTTCTTTCGTGACTTTTCGATGTGGGATGGGATTTTAGAAAGGTAGAGAAATGCTAAAATATGAATTTCCTATGGAGGTCAATTTTTTTTTAATCATTCTCCATATTTACACAATTATTTTTTAAAATAGTAAAAACAATTCAAAAATATTTTTAGAAAACATAAGACCTGTTTGGCCATGTTTTCTTAAACTTGTTTTTAAAACAAGTTTAAGAAAATATAGTCAAATGGGTTCATATTTTCCTTTTATTTTTTAAAAACCAATGAAACAACTTTTACTTGTTTTATAAAAATTGTTCTATATTTTACTTTGCTTTTAAAAATTGTTTTTAGAGAACAACTATCAGACATTATTAAAAAAATTTAAAAACAATTTTATATTTTTAAAAATAGAAAACTGTTTTTAAATCATACAGTCAAACAGACTCATATATTTTCTACTTTTAAAAATAAAAACAATTTTTATAAACCGTTAACAAGTCCTTAAAACCCTCATTTTTCCTATATGTTTTCATGTGGATGTGAAGATTAGAGAATTTCATATTCCCATGATGAGGAACCCTTGGTCTCCACTAGAATGAAATAAGAAGGGTCAACACAAGACCTTTTATAATTTTTTTTTTTTTTTTTTGTTAAAATAAATGTGTGTGTGTGTGTGTGTGTGTATATATATATATATATATATATATGATAAAAATTAAATAATATTGTTGTAAAACAAAGTGAAAGAAGGAAAAGAAAGTAAGAAAGAAAGAATATAATGCACAGAGAAAAATTGAATTAATTTTATGCGACTCATGGTAGCTTAGCTTTAAAGGCGTATCAACAAAATTTATACCTTAAATACTATTACTAAAGTAGCCAAGCTACTATAGCATAGTGTTCTAGATCGTTCACTGGAAGGTTTCGCAAACACAAGTGATATTCAAATTAGGAAAATAGGTGATTTCTTATGGATGTTAGCTTAAAAGAAGATGTAAATGTTTTAGAAAGATTAAACTAATTAAGCTAACATTAAAGACTAAAATGAAATGGTGTAAAAACAAGTTCTCAAAGATAGGATAGCTATGCTCTGGCTCTTATGCAATTTGGAAATCTCAGGATAGGCTCTCGCGTTGGGTTGCAACTATGGTGATGTTTGCTTCCCGAACCGGTATGATTTAGCAAATCAAGTTTAATCCTTTAAAATGGCAAAACAGATGGTAGTGAATTTCATCAATGGTTATTCACCTTAGACTTCCTTTGAATGGCTCGTAAGAGATAACTAATGGTCTAAAGCCAAAAGCTTACCAAATATTGGCAACTCAAAGTCATTCCAGGTGATAAACTCACCTTTCAATGGCCATTGAAATTGGTTCTAACGGATTAATGCAAAACTTGGAATTGAAAACCTCACCTTCCAATAGCTCGTAGGAGATAACTAATGGATAAAAATCCAAAAGCTTATCAAGTATTGGCCGTTGGAAGTTGTCCAAAGGAAATAAAAACCAAACTTTGCATTAATGAACCATTAATGAAAAACGACTACCTTACCTTCCAGGTGCGAGAAATTTCCATGGGATTGCATCCAAGCCATCACATAACATCCATACTTTGAGAAACTTAAAGGTTTTAGCCTCTCATCCTTGGGGATTTCATCCTCCAAGGATGTTTGGCTACTAAGAAAATGAGAAAGAAAAGAGAAAAAAAACGTATGAACAAAAGTGCTCTTATAACTTATAAGGTTACAGGTTACAAGATTTCTTTGTCTGAGGCTCTTCACCTCTATTTAAAGACAATAACAAGCTAAATTACAAGAGCTATTACAAAAGCAACCTTTTCATTGGTTGATTACAAGGTTACAAAAGGAATTTACATGAGAAAATATCAAGCTAAAAATATCTGGGAAGTCGGTGGTGCGTGCGTGGAGAAACAAGGGAAATTTGGCATTTTCGCAAGGTTCCTAAATCCTCCTTGCAAAATTTCGCAAGGTGGTTTCTTCATGGTGCGAAATGGCAAAATTTCGCACCATGAGGAAAATCCCCTTGCAAAATTTCGCAAGGAGAAATTCACCTTGCGAAATTTTCGCAAGGTTTGATGCAGTTGTCTTCCGAAGGCCATATCTTCCTCATTTCAGCTCCAAATTGTACACGGTTTGAAGTGTTGGATTCTTGACTTCCTGAGATTTGAAATGGTATATAGTATGTAGAAATGGACTTTGGTAAGTGCCCAAAGTTCGAAAGAAGACTGCAGCTGCTGTCCTCTGTTCTCTTCACTCTGTTCTCCTCTTCGCTTCTTTGCTTGTGCTCGTGTTTCCACTTGAAATTCAGCCTGTAACTTCCAAAATCCTTCCTTTAACTTGTCCAAGTAGCTCCTCCATCATTTGGCATGCTTGAATTGATTCATAAGCTGATAAAAACATGTAAACTTGTCACAAAATGGTTAAAACCAATTACTAAGACCTTAATGAATTAATTGGTTAAATGAATATGATTACTAACAAAGGTGCTTAAACATTATAATCAGGTCTTCAAAATAGCACTTTTGTAGTAATCATTTTCATTAGGGTTCTTCCCTTTTATAGGGAATCACAAATAGATAAACATCATTATGGATGACCATCCATAAGTTCCCACAATGCTACAAATCCTCATATTTTATAACACTACCCCTTGTATGATCATAAAGATATGGTAACTGCCTCATTAAAAACCTTGCCAATAAAACCTAGTGGGACAAAACTTGGATGAAGGAAAAAAAAAGTACAGTATATCCATATTAGTATTCTCCCCCTCATGTAGACATGATTATGATATCTTCAACATTTCAATTGATAGATCTCTCAATCTTCACATTCCAATGTCATGCCTTAACTTTTTCAATGTGGTCAAAGATAACACCTTTGTGAATAGATCTACTAGATTATTGCATGACCGAATCTGTTGAACATCAATCTCACCTTTCTCTTAGAGCTCATGAGTATAGAAGAATTTAGGGGAGATATACTTAGTTTTGTCACATTTTATGAATCCTCATTTAATTTGTGCAATATAAGTAGCATTATCTTCATGTAACTTGGTTGCATTACCTCTGATGGAAGGTAGTCCACATGTTTCTTGAATATGTTGAATCATTGACCTTAGTCATACACATTTACACATTCACAACTTGTTTCATGAATTACAAGAATTTTTCAATGATTTGAATATGTGGCTACCATTGTCTACTTGATTGATCTCCAAGATATTATTATACCACCATAAGTAAAGACACATCCTGTTAGAGATCAAGCTTTATGAGGATCTGAAATATATTCTGCATCTGCATACCCAATCAATTGTGATTTTGATTCTTTTGAATAATATAAGCCCATTTCACTTGTTCCATGAAGGTATCGCAATATATGTTAAATCTCATTCCAATGCCTTTTAGTTGGGGCAATATCGTATCTTGCTGGTAAGTTGATAGAGAATGCTATGTCTAGTCTAGTATAATTTGTAAGATACATTAGTGCACCAATTGCACTGAGATATGGTACTTCTGGACCAAGCAATTCTTCATTTTCTTTTTTAAGATGAAATGGGTCTTTGTTCACTTCAAGTGAACGAACAACCATGGGGAAATTGACTTGATGTGATTTGTCCATATAAAATCGTTTTACTTTATATATGTCGATTGATGGACTAATATGCCATTTGAATAATGCTCGATCTGTAGGTCGAGACAATATATTGTTTCCCCAAATCTTTCATTTCAAATTCCTTCTTTAAATAATTGGTTGTTTTTGTGAGCTCTTCAAGAGTCCCTATAAGGTTCAAATCATCCACATATACTACAATTATTGTAAGCCTAGTTTTCGATTTCTTGAAAAAACACATGGGCAAATTGGATTATTCACACATCTTTCTTTTAACAAATACTCACTCAAACGATTATACCACATGTGTCCGAATTTCTTTAATCTGTATAGAGATCTTTGCAGTTTGATTGAGTAAATGTTTCGAGGTTTTGGATTAGTTGTTTTAGGCAATTTGAATCCTTCTTGAATTTTCATATATATGTCAGTATCTATAGACCCATATAAATAGGTTGTAACAACATCCATAAGACACATATCTAGTCCTTTGGAGACTATTAAACTTATCAAGTATCAAAATGTGATTGTGTCTATCACAGGGGAATAAGTTTCCTCATAATCTATACCAGGTCTTTGAGAGAAACCTTGAGCAACAAGTTGTGCTTCATATCTTATGATTTCATCATTCTCATTTCGTTTTCTCACAAAGACCCATTTATACCCAACAGGCTTTATGTTTTCAAGTGTTTGAACTACAGGTCCAAATACCTCTCGTTTTGCTAATAAGTTTAGCTCTATTTGGATTGCTTCTTTCCATTTTGACCAATCATTCATTTTTCAACATTCATCCATAGTTTGTGGTTCTTGATCTTTATCATTTCTCATGATGTCTATAGCCACTTGGAATGCAAGTATATTATCTATAATAATGTCACAGCGGTTTCTTGTTTTTCCTATGTAACTCATTGAGATCTCTTCAGTTCTATATACCAGTATTTGATCAATTTGTGTCTTTTTAGGGGCTAACTGTTTATCAAGTTGGGTTTCATCATTTGACCCTTTCATATTTGTGAACTCTTCAAGAGTACCAAGTTTTTCATATGTTGTTCCTTTTCTTTTTCTAGGAATTGAATCCTTTGAGCCAATAGGTCTACCACACTTCAGGCCTGTCTTAGATTTACTTGCTATGACATTCTTCAGTTTTCCTTTAGGGACATTAATATGTGTTGGGGTATTCACAACTGGTACGTGAGATTTTGTTACTTTCTTTATATTTGTGAAAGCATCAAGTAACTAATTTGCAAGTCCTTTCAAATGAATAATCCTCTAAACTTCTAGTTCACACTACCTTGTACGTTGATTAAGATGAGACAATGAGGATACATACCATGTTATGTCTCACCATTCTTCTGAAATTGACTTGTCTTCCCCTAATGGCGAGAACATTTTCATCAAAATGACAATCTACAAATCAAGTATTAAAAACATCACTTGTGAATGGTTCGAGATCACGGATAATGGAGGGAGAATTAAAACCAACATATATACCAAGTCGATGTTGAAGACCTAACTTGGAACGTTGAGATGGAGTTATAGGAACATAGACAGCACAACCAAAAATGCATAAATGTGAAACATTTGGTTGGGAACCTAAAGCAAGTTCTAAAGGTGAGCATTCATGATTAGTTGCAGGGCTAATTTGAATTAAAGTGGCAGCATGAAGAATAACATGCCCCAAAGCAAACAAAGACAATTTTGTTCTCAAAAGTAATGATCTTGCAATTAATTGCAAATGCTTAATAAGAAATTCAGCTAATCCATTCTGAGTGTGGGTATGAGCAATAGGATATTCAATATCAATACCAACCGACATACAATAATCAAGTAATGTTTGAGATGAGAATTCACCACCATTATTAAGATGAATTGTTTAAATAGGGTGATCAGGGAATTACTCCTTGAGTCGAATTATTTGAGCAAGTAACCTAGTGAAGGCAACATTTCTAGTTGAAAGAAGACAAACATGAAACCAATGAGTTGATGCATCGATTAAAACCATAAAATAACGAAAATGTCCACTAGGTGAATGAATAGGTCCATAAATATCACCTTGGATACGTTCTAGAAAGACTAGTGATTCATATTCAACCTTGGTAAATGATAGTCTAATAATTAATTTGCCTTGTGAGCAAAGAACACAATTGTAATCATTGGGTATCAAAATCTTCTGGTTCTTCAAGGGATGCCCAAAAGAATTGTTGATGATACGACGCATCATGGATAATCTTGGATGACCAAGACGTTCATGCCAAATCATAAAAGTTTTTAAGTTATAGAACTTTTGGTTCATGACAGCATATGACTTAATGGGTCTAATGATTGTTTGATATAACCCACAAGAATAAGAAGAAAGCTTTTCCAAGATGTGTTTTTTTTTTCAAAAATAACTAAAGTAATGAAAGGTATTCATTTCTAGCATTATTCATAGTTTCAATGTGATATCCATTTCGACGAATATCCTTGAAACTAAGAAGATTTAACTTGGATTTAGCATAATAAAGAGGATCATTAATGTGAATTTTAGTTCCACATGGTAAAATAATAGTTGATCTTCCGAAGTCTTGAATTAAGTATATAGGACCTGATATTGTATTAACATTAGACTTAACCAATGATAAGTTGGAAAATTATTTTTTATCACGAAGAATTGTGTGTTGTGGCACAATCTGCAAGGCATGCATCTACATTGGATGTCGTATGATGTATTAAAGTATGAGAGAGATCCATGTATCTTCAAGTATAAATAAAGAAAACAATTTAAATAAGAAATAATAAAATGTGAAATAAACTATAAAAGATGAATAATAAATAATGTGTTCAAAATATTATAACAAAATAAACCTATCTGCAAAGAACTAAATAAAAACATAACATTTAATCATAACAAACATTTCCATCACCAATTAGATGGTCAATTTTCCCATTAGGATTCTCAAAGAAATCTAAAACATATAAATGGGTTAGATCCACTAGGCCATCACTATCAATGAAGTTCATTTCAACTTCATTTCTTTTTTCTTTTATTGAGGCTTGATAAAGGTCAACCAAATGCTTTGAAGTACAACAGGTATGTGACTAGTGTCCTTGCATACCACATTTATGACACTTATTCTCACGAGCATGTTTACTTTATGGTTCTATCCTCTTTTCAGGTTGTGCCTCTGAATTATTCCACTTTTGGTGGTTTGAGTTGTTCTTTTTACTCTGAGAACTACCACGATGAGAAAAATTGCGTCTACCACAACCTCGATTGTGACCACGTCCTTTACCTCGGCCCCGTCCATATCCACGTCATTGTCCATGTCTAAGAGTTTGGATAGATGTGGCATTGGCTTCAAGCAATGACACAAACCCAGTGGGACGAGATTGATAGTTTTTTAGTAAAAGCTCATTATTTTGTTAAGCCACAAGAAGAAATGAGATCAATTCTGAATATTTAGTGAAACGACACTCTCGATATTGATGTTGCAAGAGCACATTCGAGGCATGAAAAGTCGTAAATGTTTTTTCAAGCATATCTTCTTCAGTGACTTTTTCTCTACACAATTTTAATTGTGAGCTAACTTTGAATAAAATCGAGTTACAGTCACTAATATACTTGAAATCTTGTAATCTCAAGTGCATCCAATCATAACGTGTCTTTGGAAGGATTATGGTCTTTTGGTGGTCATATCGTTCATTTAGATTATTCCGAATGATGAAAAGATCTTTCCTTCATCAATGTGATGGCGAAGGAATATCAAAGCTTTGGCATGATCCTACAAGGATGCGTCATTTCATTCTTTAATGTTATTTCCGAGATTCATCGCATCTAGATGAATTTCAGCATCCAGAACCTAAGATAAGTAGTTCTTGCCCAAAATATCCGAGGCAACATTCAAGCTTTACAAGGTTTGATATTATCTAAAAAAAAATTGTGAGAAAGAAGAGAAAATAGTTTTTCTATTTCTCTGAAGAGAAAAAAATTTTCTATTTCTATGAAAGGAAAAAGTCTTTCTATTTCTCTGAAGAGAAAAAATCTTTCTATCTATCTGAAGAGAGAAAAATATTTCTATTTCTTTTGTAGAAACTATTCGTGCTGATAACGTATTGTAAAATAAAGTAATAGAAAAAAAAAGTAAAAAAAAAAAAAAGAATAGAATGCAAGTAGAGAAATTGAATTAATTTTCATTATGGGTCCCTCTCTTTTATAAGAGTCACAAATAGATAAACGTCATTATGGATGATCATCCATAAGTTCCCACAATGCTACAAATTCCATATTTTATAACAAATATAATATTTTTAAAATTATAAAATAATAAAGTGTATAACTTTCAACATGTGAATAAAATTAAATAATAAATTTTTTTCCGCTTTGAATATTTCTTTACACTTAAATATTATATATATTTTATTTAATCAAATTAAAAATATTAATATATTTATATTTATGCTTATCATGATTTAATCTGATAACATTAAATATAAAAGATACTCTATTATTAAATTTTAATATATATATATATATATATATAAATATATATAATATATATATATATTCTTTACAATTATTTTAATTTTAATAATATATAAATTATACATTTAAGATGTCATCTTAACATCATGGTTAAACCATAGTTAAACTACCTGACCAATAAACCAAACAAAATTTAATAACATTTCTAACTCAATGACGAATTTGATTTTGAAAACATTGGAAAGACCTTGTTGCAGAATTATACTTTTTATATATTTAAATATTGTTAAGTGTTAGAGTTCTTTTATTTTATTAATATTTGAATGTTATTAAATGCTAAACTAATTTGTTTTTATGAGAAAACTTAACAAAGAAAAGAATTTCTCATTAGCTTAAATGAATTATTACAACAAGGTATTTAAAATACCATTCTAAACAACTAACTAGCTCTGTTTTATTCTAACAAATCAACTAATCTAATTCTATTTTATTCTAACAAATCTATACACATGGACAACAACCATTAACCACTATTCCTAACATCTCCCTTTAAACTCAAAGTTGTAATGTCTTCCACTTTGAGTTTGTTCCTCATTTGATTAAACTGTCCACTAGAGATTGCCTTAGTTAGAACATCTACCACTTGTTCATTGGCTAATACATGTCTTATATCTATTTCTTTCTTAAAAAAAATTTATCTTACAAAATAAAGATCCAATTTTGTGTGCTTTGTTCAAGCATGAAGAATGGGATTGGCAGATAACAACATTGTGCTGAGATTATCATAGCATAAAAATGGTATTCTAGGTGTCTTGCACTGCAATTCAGATAGTAAGGATTGAATCCAGGTTACTTTAGCAACTAGTCTAGCCAAAATTCTATATTTTGCCTCTATGCTGGAACAAGAAATTGTTTGTTGTTTCCTAGAATGCCAAGACACAATATTATTGCCAAAAAGACACAGTGACCTGAAACCGATCGTCTATCATCAGGGTCTGAACCCCAATCAGCATTAAAAAAAAAGCCAACTAAACTTAACTCAATAGCTTTCTTTAAATGAATGCCATAATCCATGGTTGCTCTTAAGTACTTAGAATGCATTTTACAGCCTTCCAATGCTCATCTATAAGCCTTTGCATAAATTGACAAACTTTATTGACACTATATGCCAATTCAAGTCTAGTTACAATAACATATTGTAAAGTTCCTACTGTACTTCTGTATAGCTGGGCATTTTCAACTAGAACTCCATCTTGGGAACTAATCTTTAAGCCACTAGTCATAGGAGTAAGAAGACCCTTGGCCTTCAGTATTTTAGTTTTCACCAAAAGATCCCTTATATCCTTTTGTTGAGACAGATGAAATCCATTCACTGTATGAGTAACCTGAATGCCCATAAAATAGGTTATTTCTCCTAGAACTTTCAAAGAGAACTCAACATCCAACTGTTTGATAAGAGTAGTTACTATCTCTGCATTACTTCCAGTTATCAAAATATCATCTACATGGACAAGAATGTAGCTGGTATGGGTTGATGTAATCCTGAAAAAAAAAAAAATTTTGATTTTTCTTGGAAGAGAAATCCAAATTGTAGAAGTGCTTTGTAAAGTCTGCCAAACCAGACTCGTGGTTCCTGTTTGAGTCCATAGAGAGCTTTATGCAGTTTGCAAACATATTCAAGGTGTTTCTCATCAACAAAGCCTTAAGGTTGTGACATAAACACTTCATCTTGTAAAATACCATTCAAAAAGGCATTATTAATATCCAATTTCCTAACACTCCAACCTCTAAATAAGGCAATGGTGAGTACAATCCTGATAGTTGTTGGTTTCACAACTGGGTTAAAAGTCTCATTAAAATCAAATCCAGCTTGTTAATGGAAACCCTTGGCTACCAACCTAGCTTTGTATTTTTCAATGCTACCATCAGGATTTTCTTTGAACCTATAGACCCATCTACAACCAATATGTATTCTTCCTTTAGGTAAAGGTACTAAAGACCAAGTGTTGTTTCTTTGCAAAGCTTCAAACTCAAATATCATGGCTTGTTTCTACTCATCTTTTTGTAAAGCCAACTTAACTATCTCTGGCTCCTTTACCATTGCAATATATACTTTAGGTTTGGTAATGCCATTTTTGCTTCTTGTTGTCATGACATGAGTATTCCCTTAACCTCTTGGTTGACCTGCCCTTCTATTCAAATTAGTATTACCAAAAGAAACAATATCCTGCACAACAACATCATTTACTGGAGAAATAGAATGTACTTTAGGAACATAAAGTAAATCAACCTCATTGATTGGCCTGTCAATGAAAGTAACAATAGGACATGAGTGTGAAATAGAATGAGAATGAGTTTGAGAGGAGACTATTAGAACAGGCGGACTAGTAGATGAAGCAGAATTGGACAATGAAGAGGAATTATGGATAAAGTAGGAAGATTGATCAGTTTGAGCAAATGGAAATGTTGTTTCATCAAATATAACATCTCTAGAAATATATAGCTTGCCATTTGAATCCAAACACTTATATCCTTTATGGTTTAAGTTGTATCCTATAAAAGTGCAAACAGTGCTCCTAAATTGTAATTTATGTTTGTTAAAGGGATGAGTACTAGGATGGCATGCACTTTTAGAAAAGAATAGTTGGGTTTGGTTTTGAAGAGAAGGTCTAAAGAATTTTTTTTTTTTTTTAGGATAAGAGTTGGAAATCTGTTATGAAGAAACATAATAGCTCTGAAAGTTCATCCCAATATTTGAGAGGAATTGAAGATTTAGCTAACAAGGCTAAACCATTTTCAACAATGTGAAGATGTTTTCTTTCGGCCACTCCATTTTGTTCTTGAGTATGAGGGCAAAACACTCTACAAATGATACCATGTTGAGTAAGGAATGACTGAAAATATCTAAATTCACCACCCCAATCAGATTGAAAGGCTTTTATTTTGGAATCAAGTTGAAGCTTAACTTGAGTTTTGAAATTGATAAAGGTTTGGATGACATCAGATTTATTTTGAAGAAGATATAACCAGGTGAATTTAGAATAGGCATCCACAAAATGAACATAGTATCTATAACCACTACTTGAAGGGATAGGAGTTGAGCCCCATAGATTAGAATGAATCAATTGTAGAAGAGCAATATAAACTAATTCAAACCTGGAAAATGGAAATTTATGAATTTTTCTTAAACAAAATGATGAACAAAATGAAGGAGGCATTTTATTTATATTAGGGACATTACATTGTGAAAGAACTGTTTTTACAACTTGAATAGAAGGATGACCTAATCTGGCATGCTAGAGATAAAAAACATATGGCTTTATTGAATCACAAGAATTTGAAACAATACAAGTTTGAACATTACAAATTTTTACAATGGAGGATGATTGATAAATGTTGAAGGCAGCTTATGGATGAGCAAGACACAAATTTGATGAATCAAACGAGTATAGACCATCTTTAACTTTCCCAATAAGAATAACAACCTGAGAACCCTGATCCTTAACAAAACAAGCATCATAATGGAATTCAAAGAAGACATTAATGTTTTTTTCAAATATGGAAACACTAAGAAGATTCTTTGTAATAGAAAGAACCAAAAGCATATGATTTAAGGAGAGCACTTTAGGAGTAAGAGAGGAAATTAAAGAAAAATAACCAATTTGTGAAATTAACAAACTTGAACCATCACCAATGTGTACTTTGTCCTGACCAGTAAATTCAGTGTTGTGCTGAAGATTATTAGCATTTAGAGTGACATGATTTGAAAAACCAGAATCAGGGTACCAAGAGTTATCATTGAACACCTCAAGTGTTGTAAACAAAGTTGAGGAATGATAAAGAACTTGGCTGAAATAAGCACGAGGACCACCACTATTTTAAGAAGATGACGTTGGACTAACAAAACTTTGATTAAACTTATAGTAACACCTCTCAACTTCATGTCCAAACCTTCTACAAAGTTGGCACTAAGGTTTGCCAGTATTATTCCAATTGTTATTCCAGCTAGATCTGCTACCATTTCTTTTGCCTCCATTAAAATTTATGTCTCTACCAAAGTTTCCAGCATTGTAATTTCCATTGAAATGTCCTCCATTACCTTGACCAGTACCTTGACCTCTTCCCTGACCAAAGTGGGTAGAGAAATTGCCTCTGTCACGACCTTCAAAACCATTATTAGCAGAAGACGAGGCAAAATTGGCACTTGGTGCAAAGTCAAGAGATTTAACATTCTTTTCAATTCTAACTTCTTATGCCATAATCAAAGATTCAACTTCTTCTACTGTGTAGGACTCAGATCTAGTAAGGATAGAGGTGATGAAAGCATCATACTCATCAGTAAGGCCATCTAGAATAGCATCAATATGGTCCTTATTTGTGAGAATGTGACCAACTGAGGCTAAAGAATCAACACAACTTTTAATTTTGGACAGATATTCAACAACATTCAAATATCATTTTTTCGTAGTCTTAAGTTGATCCTTAAACTGTCCGATTTTAGCCCTAGTTTGAGATGCAAAATACTACTCTAATTTCACCCAAACTTGAAAAGAGGTTTCACATCCAACTAACCTTGGAAGAACTTTCTTAGAGATCGACGAGAGCAACCATGAGAAAAACAATTGGTCTTGTTGTTTCCACTCAACAAAGGCTTTGTTCACAATTCCGGTTTGTGCATCTTCTTTCAACAAAAACTGTGGAGGGATTGCAGACTCAAAGAAGACAAATCTTTGTAATCCATAACCTTTGATTGTAGAGACCACTTGTTGTTTCCAGATGAGAAAATTGTTGTTATCAAGTTTCACATAAAAAGAATGTGTAAAACTCATAAGTAAAAATCGTGACTATTCTTGAGTTGCCATTGATGAATCTTGAGTAGTGGTTTGAATCGGAGCCTCCATCGAAAGCATTTATGGATCAAGACTCTAAATTCTAGAGTAAATAATGCCTTTTTAGTCTCTGAAATTTTCGGCAAACTGCAAGAAAACCCAAAGAAAGAAAACCCTAACTTTCCATTCCCTCATTTTCTAACTTTCCAAACTCTAGAAATTTGCAGCCCTAGAATGCTTTGATACCATATGAGAAAACTTAACAGAGAAAAGAATTTCTCATTAGCTGAAATGAATTATTACAACAAGGTATTTAAAATATCATTCTTAACAACTAACTAACTCTATTTTATTCTAACAAATCAACTAATCTAATTTTGTTTTATTCTAACAAATCTATACACATGGACAACAACCATTAACCACTATTCTTAACAGTTTTCATATGCTAAAAGCACCCAATAATGATATTAATGATTATGTTTCTTCTTATTTTATATAATTAAATTAAAAATATTTGAAAACTAATCATTTAAAAAATATTAATTTAACATATTTGAAAATTAAATATTAAATCTATTTATTTTTATATGCTAAAAGAACCACTAAGGTGTTAATGATTATGTGTCTTCTTATTTTATATAATTCAAATAAAAATATTCGAAAAACTAATCATTTGAAAAGAAAATTTAATATAACATATTTCTAAATACTTCAAAATAACAAGATTTATTATAATAACAAAAGTTTATAATAATTAATTATATAGTTGGTTAGAGGGTTTTTTAATTCTGTTTGATTACTAATAAAGTGTTAAAAAAATTGTAGATTAAGTTGTACTAATTACTTAATAGTTTTTTTGTGATAGGTCTTTAAATTTATGGATTGATTTGTGATTGACATGTGTGTTTGATTATTTAGATAAATTCTTTAATTTTTGGTTTTTAATTTGAGGAAAAACATCACATCCTAACTTTTGATTTTTCAAAATTAATTAAAATTATTAACTCTAGTGTTTTTTAGATGAATTTGAATTATATCTAGAGTTTTAATTAGGGAATTTTCATTAAAATTAATGATAGTTGAGTTCTTTTGTATTATAAGGGGCTAAATTTGAAAATTTGTAATAAATTTATTTATAATACAATTTTTTTTTTAATTATAATTTAATTTAGAATGGGATGGCTTATGATAAATCTTGATTTTATTTTGGAACTTTTTAGATTTATTTAAAATTCATGTCTTATCAAATTAAGTGATTTTTATATTATTTTATTATTTGTTAGTAAGAATTCATAAAAATTAAAAAAAAATCTAAATTCACTCAAAAAATAAGAGAACAAAACAAAAAGAAAAAAAAATATACTTTATCTTACTCATCATATTGTATGGCAATGAAATATGCTTTGAACAATGAAAGGTTAGAATTGAGACATATCCACATACTCATTTTCATTTCATATAGTTTTTTTCTTACATCATTTTCATTTAGTTCTTCCATCTCCTTTTTCATATTTCATAGTGTTTTTCTACCTAGTTATTGGTTCATCCTATATATGAAATCTTATGTTTCCATAAAATTAATGTTTGTATATTTTCATCAATCAACTAAGATGAAAGTAAAACCTATTCTATACAAAATTATTTTAGAAAAGATGATAAATTTGAAAGCAAATAGACCTAAAATGTTCTCAAATAAAAAAAATAAAAAAAAAGGAAACAAATTAACAAAGCTTTGACTCCATCGGGGAAGTGTATTTTTTAAAACAATTTATTCTATAAAAAAGGTTTTTAAAAACTATTTTTGGAAATGAATTCTTTAATGTTTTGTAAAACAAAAGTGAAGAAACATAAGAAAAATCCATGAAAATAAGGATTTAAGAGGAACTACATACCTAGTGAATTGTGTTGTGGTGGAAGCAGAGTCGCCTCACTGAGAATTGACCGTTGAGGGTGAAAACTATGAAAGCCTAAAGTGTTGTTGATGAAAAGGAAAAGACAACCAAAAGTGATAGAAGCAAATAAATGAACCATCTACCTAAAAGCAACTAACCTATATAGGGTATGGTTGTAGAAATTGAGGTGTCCGAAGGGGTGCGCTGCCTGACACAATGCTTCAATTGACGTGACCCCTCAACAAGTAAGCATAGGACACGTAGATTTTGGTGCCATGATTTCAAATTCTCCAAAAGTCACAACTCTTGCGTTTGGTCGTCTGATGTCTATCTAAGCCCAACTGTAAGACTTGGGGGGCATTGTCGGACCCCCTCTACAAGGTTGTCCTTTAGTCCTCCACTTTCTCATGGTCGTTTGGATGGGTAAGTTGTGTGGAAAACCGCCTTCAACTGTATGACCAACAACCCTAAGGTCGGGAGACTGATTTGTCCCAAAGTAGGCTAGACGGACAAATCCTACACAGGTACAACAACTCTAACGCCCAACTACCCTTCACGCATTTACTCACCTATTAATGCACAGATTGCACGCCAGACACACTCCATATTAAATACAACCATTATTGGAAAACATTTCATCCTCAACGGCTAATCATGGCAAGACAATCATTATGCATTGATAGTCAATGTCATAATATCGTGCAATCAAGCGTAGTTAAGGTGCTATTAAGACACCTGTAAAGACGTTACACTACAATATGTATAAATAACCAGCAAACTCTACAAATGGCATGTGCTTTCTTTCTGACAAATTCTTTTACTCGCTTAAGCCATTTCCTGACTTTAGCATCAGAGAGGCGTGCCCAAACAAACCATCCAGACAACCTTTTGTGTAGATATCATAGTCGACTGCATCTTGAGTGACTTAGACAGAATTATTGGTCGTATCATTCATTCAACTCTTGGCAGTTAAACGAAATCACTCATCTAGACTGTGGAACAACAAATAATATATAAGTAAAGGTTTTGGATACATTGAGAGATATGCAAGCTCATTGATAAGATTGAGCTTGCAGCTCATGAAAGTATATTTGTTGATAAAAGGCTACAACATGTTATTATTTGATATTTCAATACATAGCATTTGATTAAAAAAAATTTGTTATTTTATGTTGTCAAAGATAGTGTCAAATATTACATTTAATTATATAAGTACTACTTTTAATTTGTTTAAATAATATATTTGATTTTAGAATGCCTTAAATTTGAATTACTTTTAGAGGTTTTTATTTTCCATTTTTTAAAAACTTTTGTACCAAAACACACTTTTTCCTCATACTAAATTAAAAGGTTTTACCCATTCCATACAAAACTATTCTAGAAAAGATGATAAATTTGAAAACAAATAGACCTAAAATGTTTCAAATAAAAAAGGTAAACAAATTAACAAAGCTTTGACTCTATCTGGAAAGTACATTTTTTTAAAACAGGTCTAAGAAATGGTTTCTGAAAACTATTTTTGAAATGATTTCTTTAATATTTTGTAAAATAAAAGTTTGTTTGGAAACTTAAAATGTTTTAAACCTTTTTTGTATATATTTTTCTAATATAGTTTTTATGTTTGATACTTTATTTTCAATCCTTCTCTATATTTATGTAATTTTTTTAAAAACAATCTTTAAAAAACAATTGAAGTTAAACGACTACAATATACATTCTAAGAAAAAACCTTATTTTATATCTTTAAGAACTGAATTTTATTTTTTATTTTTATTTTTTCAGATTGTCAAACAAGTTTTCCTACTTTTTTTGTTCTTTAAAACAGAAAAATAGGTTTTAAAACAACTTCCAAGCATACCATTTGACATCTTGTTTTCCTTTAAGCACATTGTTTTCTATCTCTTCCTTTAAGGAAATGAATAAAAGTGAAAAATGATTGGTATGAATTTAAGAGTTTTATTTTACAAATTTATTCTTTTATTCTTCATTTTTGGCTCTAATATTTTTTAATGTCTAGTTGTTTTCAGTTGCTAGGACTAGTTGTTCAAGTTGGAGTGGCTTTCTACGTGTTTCTGAGGTCATGGGCAAGAACTCCACTCACATTTCTATCCATTCCAATGTTTGTGGCTGGAATTATCAAGTATGGAGAGAGGACCTGCGTTCTGAGGTCTGCAAGCAAGAATCACTTTAGAGATTCTTTGCTTCCAGTTCCTGATCCTTGACCTGATTATGTTGAGTTCATGAAGGAATATGGTTCATTGAAAGACAAAATGGACGTTGCTAGAACCAGGAAAGAAGAGATCGTTGAAAAGCCACTTCAATCTACCGTTGGGGATGACATTACTATTCCGGGTGAAAAATAAATTGATAAAGCTTACTTCTTATTCGAGAACCAATTCAGGCATCTATATGCAGACCTCATGCTCAGCTTGGATGACCAACAAACCAGTGAGTGCTTCATCAAGGAATTGTCATTCGAAGAGGCCTTCAAAGTGGTAGAAATGGAGCTTAGTTTCTTGTATGATGTTCTCTACACCAAGGCAACACTGGTTTATTCTCTACTAGGCATTCTTCTCCGCACTGCCAGCTTCTTGTCCATTATTTCTACTTTAGCGGCCTTCTGGTTCTTTATCCATAAGCACCAGTTCTCAAACATTGACATCAACATTACTTATACGTTACTCTTTGGAGCTATTTTCTGGAGATTTACACTATCATTATGCTGATTTTGTCTGACTGAACCATTGTCTGGTTGAGCAGTAAGAATTGCTCCTTGACTGGTTCCATTTTCCAAGCCATTACCTCTTTTCAATCGGTTCTAACAAGTGGCAAGAGATGGTCTAGACGCATGGCACAGAACAACTTAATCGATTCTCGCCTCAGAGACGAAACCAAGTTTGATGAGGTTCCCAAGTTATTTGACATGAACAAATTCTTGGAGAGGTACTGCTACATGACTTGGGAGAAGGCCGATGACATGAAGGAACCCATCTTCAGCTGCCTCGTAGAGATGACAAATGATGTCAGGGATCTCAAGTCGCTACTCAAACGTAGAGGTGATTATGTGACCATAAAAAATGGGTCTTTTGATCAACTTGGTTGGAGTATAGTTGATCTAGAATTTGATCACAGCCTCCTCCTTTGGCATATTGCTACAGATCTCTGCTACCCTTGTGATGTGGACAAATCCCCAGATACCAATCTCAAGTCAAGATGCAAAATAAGCAAATGCTTGTCTGAGTATATGTTGTATCTACTAGTCATGTGTCCATTTATGCTCCCAAAAGGGATAGGGGAGTTTAGGTTCCGAGACACTTGTTCAGAGGCTAAAAGATTCTTCCAGCAAAGAAGGGAGTCCATATCTAACAGAAATGAAGCTTGCAGATTGCTACTTGAAGTTGACACGGAAGTTGAGCCAATAAAAGTGAAAGGAGATAAAAGCAAGTCGGTGTTATTCAAGGCATGTAGGCTTGCCAAAACGTTGAAATCACTGGAAATGGAGATGGGAGAGAAATGGAAGATGGTGAGTGAGGTGTGGGTGGAGATGTTGTGCTATGCTGCCAGTCATTGTGGATGGATTCAATACGGTCAGCAGCTCCGACGAGGAGGGGAGCTACTCACTCATGTCTGCCTTCTTATGTCCCACCTCAGTTTGAGCGAGCAATTCCAAATATTGGAAGGTGAAAATGTTCCGAAAATAGTACCACGGAATCTTTCCAGTGAATGGGACCATCCTCATACGGCCCGTATACGGGAACGTCCTCGTATGGACAACGAGGGGGACCATCCTCGTACGGCAAGCAAATGGGGACATCCACGTATGGACAGCGAAGGGACTGGTCTGGTCGTATATAGGGACGTCCTCGTACAGATAGTGAAGGGAACCATGCTCGTACGGCCAGTCGATGGAGGTGAGTGTGAGTATTGCGCATCGAGTGCAAAGACTATGAGGTTAAAGTGGAGATTGCGGGATTATGTGTACTTATACGGGGAAACAGAAGATGACGCTCTTATAGAGTGCCAAGGTTAAGCTACTCGTTCAATGATGCTTCTAAGAGTGCCAAGGTTAAGCTACTCCTTCAATGTGTACTTATAAGGACAAAAAAACAACTTGTCTTAGTCATATTCAATCTTTTTTAATGACAATTTTACTAATATATGATCAATTATTTCTCACCTAAATTGCATACAAAATTTTTAAGATTGAATTTTATTTTATTTTAATTTTTTAAATGAGAAAGTGGGTGTAAGATGGCTACAACTGCCCAAAAAATGACATGCAAGCAAAACAGAGGAAGGAGAAAATTCCAAGAAAACAGGGAAGGAAGCTAACAAGTGACAAAAGCTTAAATATTTAATTAGGGATGGCAATGGGGCGGGTCTTTTGGGATACCCGCCCGCCCCGTCCCTAATGGGACGAGGTTTAATTTTAATAAACGAATTTGAGAAGGGTTTGAGAATTTTTTTTAAAACTCGGTGCGGGTTCAGGTATTGTCCCGCCTCGCCTCGATTATATATAAAATTTAAAATTAATTTTATTTTATTTTATTTTATTATTTTTAATATATAGATAATAATAAAATAAGTTATAAAAAATATAACAATTTAATTATTTATAAAATATATTTATTTTAATATAATTAAAAAATTTTAAAGTAATTTTAAAAAACAATTCAAAAAAAAGTTAAACGAGGCAGGTATGGGAATTTACCATACCCGTTATGCCCCACTCCGCCTCGTTTAATTTTTCAAATGGGACAGGGATGGGAATTGTTTCAAATAAACAAGGCAGGATTGGGATGGGGGTGAGTCGTCTCGAACCCGCCCCGTTGCCATCCCTGTATTTAATTGGTGAAGCAGATTGTCGTCTCTTGAAAATTCGAACTCAACCCAACCCATCACTGTCTCCAACTTTCGAAGCCGCCCTTCACCATCTCCAATCAAGTTTGGCAGATCTCCATCACGATGACATATACAAATGAGTAAGTTAATACCCCAAAGAACAAACTAAGAAACCCAGGTTTCTACTCTCTTATAGGCTTTAAAAAACCTTAATACCAACATCACATCTTCCAAATTCACACCACCCCCACCAACTTGAATATGCTCTCCATTGTTTCTTCCAAAAAACCATCACCCTCTTATTCATGGTTCAAAGTCGCAGTATCGGTCATTGACTCGGAGGGTCACGAGGCATATCGGTATCGGTGTCTCAGTTCGGTATCGGGCGATACGTAAAATAAGATAATTAAAATTTTCAAAAAATTATAAAAATATTATATAAATTAAAAAATAAAATAGATATAATTAAATAAGCTGAAAATTTTAATTTTTTTCACATTTAGCTCAAAATTATTTATGACAATATTAAAATTTGAGGATTTAATTTTCACTTTGTCATATAAACACTTTAATTTATCATTAAACCTCATATATACCTTTCATATTTTAGCAAATCGGGTACTCAGGTCTCCTAATGTGTTATTATTAAATCATATTAAAGTGTTTATATGAAAGGTATTTTCCATGTAAATTGGGACTCAATTCTAAATCCATATAAAAGGCAATTTTTTACTTTACTAATTTGAGCTCCCAATCTCCCACCCTCACCACATTCTGTCAAGACCCACAACAGAGCTCCCAATCTCCCATCCTCGCACGCCACCATGCTGTCAAGACCCACAACAGACGACACCACCTACAATCGCAAATTTGCAACTATGCAAGACCTAACATGGGAAGGGAGCAATCCGACTGTGAGGGGGTTGTCTTGTCGACGTCATCGGTAAAAGATTCATTCCACTTGACGAGTCACCACCGCCGACACCAAAGCTCTACCCTCCGGTAATGCTCGATTTTGAGGAAAATCAAGTAAGTAAATCCAAAATCATGCCCTCATCCTTCGGTGGTTTCTTTTATTTTTTTTATTTTTTATAATTATTATTTGTTTTTCCTTCTGAGAAATTGTTCAAAATTCATAAGATTTTGGATTGGATGGATTGTTTCGGAGAATATTGAGTTCATTTAAAGGCTTAAATTGTATTTTTTTGTTTTATTCCCCTTATTTTTATAGAATTTAAGCTATAGTTTCTAATATAATCTTTTCAAAAGATCTTTTGTCCATGGATTTCCTAGATTATGAGAAATTTTGATTTTGATTTTTATTTTTATTTTGGTAATGTCAAGCTTCTCATGAAATTTTGTTTAATAAGTGGCCTGCCAAAAAGGGAGATAAAAGCTTCTCAGCAAAAAACAAAGAGGCCATATCTAATAGAGATGAAGCTTGCACATCGTTGCTTAAAGTTGATACGCAACCGCTACCTAGAGATGTGAAAGGAGATAAAAACAAGTCCGTATTATTCGAGGCATGTAGGCCTGCCAAAATATTAGAATCAGAGAAAATGGTGGGACAAAAGAGAAATGAGTTATGATAAGTCATGTATGGACGGAGATGCTATTCTATGCGGCTACTCATTGTGAATGGGTTCAACACCCGCCATCAGCTTAGGCGAGGTGGAGAGCTGCTCACTCATGTCTGCCTTCTTATTGCACATCTTGGTTTAAGTTAGCAATTCCAAATATTAGATGGTGAAGTAAAATCAATCCTTGGCCATCCTTAATATTTCAAATACTCATATGTTTAGGGTTTATGTTTTTGTATTTGACTCAATGAATTATATTGCATATAGGATACTTATAAACTACATTTGCAAGATAGATACAAAGTACTATTTTTTTAGGTGCCAATTCATACATTTCTCTCTACAAAGTTGTATGATATGTAAAATATACTTCTCATTTATTCCATTTACCTCTTTATTCCACATTAAACATACCTTTTATGTTTAATTAATTTTTTTATGATAAAATCAAACAAGAAAGATTAATGTCACTCATCTCTCCTCAAGATTTATCAAATACACTTGACCTTTATTAGTTTGAAATTTTACCAAACACCTTTCTTATTTTCGATGAAATGAGAGGTGAATGAAAATAATAAATATAAAATATATGAAAGATATTTGATGAAGTTTCAAACCAATAAAAGTTATATATATTTAGTTAAAACTTTAAGAGAGATAAATGAAATTATCCTAATATGAAAAAATAATTTTTCTTAATACATTTCTGGCATAATGCAATACAATATACAAAATACCTAAACTTTTCAAAAGAATACCTAAACTTTTCTTCAAACTAGATACTATATCTTCGAGCCTTGGGTGCACACTGGTTTTACGTTGTCCAAAACCAGCAATGTCCACTTAGTCTATAGTTTTATCACATTTAATTAATGTTTATTCGAGCTATGGTCATTCTATTATTTAGTGGAGTTAATACCTCAATTTAATTTTTAGATTGTAGCTAGGTAATTAAAATACAATTATTGACATTGATTTTCAAAAATTCAATAATTAAAGATTTTAAAGGCATGGTACTTCAAAAAAAAAAAATCATAAAAAAGCATTTCTACAATCTTCGTGAATGAAACATGTACAAAACTATTCCTAATCCAAAATGTGTACATAATGCTTACTTCTCATTCAAGACCTATTTTATTGTCGGTTTTAAGATTTTCATCATGATAGTTGGATACATCGATTAAGTATCAATAAAAGAAGATAACTTTTTTATGATATTTGATATTACTTTAATCTAGGATTTACCATTCTAATGCTTAAACACACTTATCTCAAAAGTTGCCTTCACCGCATCCATATGTTTGATAATGTTTTTACTTGAAGTTTTTTGGTGAGAGTGTTTTATTTGAAAGTATTTTTAGAAGAATCACTATTAAATATTTCTTCAAAAAACATTATAAGTTATTTTTTAATACTAGAAATGATTTTCAGGTTGTTAAAAATGATTCCTAAATTTTGACAAACACCTAATTATTATTTTTTTAAAAATACTTTTTATATTAAAAATGTTTCCTGAAATCATTATCAAACTAACCTTATATTACTATGTCAAGGTTCAAAACACACTTTCCCAAGTCGATTGGCTATAAGCAATAACACCCCCTAGAGGCTTACAATAAACCTATTCTAATGTTTTATAATGCACCCATCTCGCAGTTTTACTATTCTAGGCCAAGCGATCATCCCAAGGCTTTATAATACTAATATCTCGACACTTATTGTTCTGAGGAGGACATGATGACTTTCCAAAGCTTACTTAAAAAGGTTTGGAAAACACCTATCTTGAGACTTTACCACACACCCATCATAGAGATGTAAACCTGAGACAACTTACAATGAGGTTGTTGAGTTAACCATCTTTGAGAATTACATCACATCCATCCTAATGTTGAAAACTTGGAGTTTACTACCTAGCTAGTGCTTTATAGTACTTCCATCCTAGGATTGAAAACCAGGTACAACACACCTATCTTGAAGCTTATTTTGGGGCTTAGTGTTTATGCTATCATATTAATCCAACGAGTACTATTATCACAAATTTAATATTTGAGAACATGAGGTTCTGGTGACGTGAATCCATAACTTGACACCACTTGCTAAGCTCAAGGGTTTAGTCATCTCATTTTAAAGCAAATTCATTATTAATGTAGGGAGGTAAAACCTTTTTATACATTCAACTTTGCATTATTTCGACTTTTGAGACTTAACATCCTAAGGCTCTACTACACATCAATCCCTTTATGTACCTTATAATCCCCAAGGACTTGGGATAATCATTTTCAAAGAACAATATTATATTGCAAACCTAAGATACTGACATTTATATATGGACATCATTGTGGGCTTCCATGAACAAGGTAATCTCTTATAGCTCAAAAGAGATTGTGCACGTTTAGTTATGACCAAGACAATAATAGTGTATTTTCTAATAGTAGCAAAAAAAAATTAAATTAAATATCATAATTATCAATAACTTAAAAAGGAAAATTGAAAATATCATCCTTAAACATAAAGTTATGTAATAATAATTGTTTTTACTTCTCTTTTAAAACCCTAAATATCCCAAAGTGGGTTTGGAAAATCAATTAAGCCTAAACAGTTTTTGAAACCTATAACCCTAAATGTCCATTAATTTTGGCAACACCACCGCTGTTGACTAGCCTCCATTGTTACACCAATCCGCCTAAATATCCATTAATTACTTGTGCTATGTTTCCATAGTTGAATAAATGAGAAGCAATATTTGAAATATCGGTAAATATGGATATATTTGCATTTGAATTTTACGAATACATAAAAAAAAAAAATCAAACAAATATCGATGGATATTTTAACAAAAATATGAATCAAATAAAAATAATTCAAAATTCATGAAAATATTTAGAAAACTTAAAAAGAAAAAAAAATGATAAAATAAGCAAGAATACAAATATTAAAATTATTTTATAAGTGCAATTGACATAAGTATGATTAAAGATAATATTTATCAATTTTTTATAAAAATCTAGCTTAAATTTCTTTAATATATTTATATTTATTTATTTTAAAAATTAAAAATACTTTTATTAAAACATGTTTTATTATATTTTAAATAAAAAAATTAAATTGATTTATATAAAATATTTTATTTGAAATTTAATTTCTAAAATTTTATTTCCAAATATGTGGTAATAACTTTCTATATTAACATTAATTTATTTAAATAATTAAAAATTATATTAATAATTTATCTTGTCAAATTAATTTTAATTTATAAAATATTAGAACTTCATTATTATTATTATTATATTTTAGCAAATTTTCAATAAATTTATGTTTTTAATATTTTAAAATAAATAAAAAAGATAAAGTGAAAAGAAAATAAAATTTTGATTCAAAGTTAATAAATTATTATTAGATATTACTTCAAATTCATTTCACTTCTTTTAAGGCTTCTATATAAATACTATGTTTGGCTCTCATAAAATATTAAGAAAGGAAAAACAATATTAAGAAAAATGGTTTTCTTATGCTTGATTATATTATATATATACATATATATATATATATATATATATATATATATATATATATTTCTTCCATCCTAAATATATCTTTACACTTTAAAGATTATAAATGTTTTATAAGATAAAAATTGAAAATATTAATATATCTATATTTATCTTTTTCATCATTTAATGTAATAATATTAAAGTTTAAAAAAAATCAAATATTATTAATATGCTAATTATTTATATATTTTTAATTATTATATTTATTTTTAATTTTAATAAAATATAAATTATATATTTATAATGGCATCCCAACATCACATCATGATGATCGACCATAATTGAACCCCGAATACACTAACCAATGAATCATGATCCTTAATATTTCTAGTTCAATTGAGCGATCCAATTATAAAAACATGTTTGTTGCTTGAGGATTGCAGCCTTTATATATATCAAGTACTAAAATGTTTTATTTCATTAGTATTTGAATGCTATCAAATGTGAAACCTGTTTATATTTACACTGCTAAAGGCACCGTGTGATATAACTGAAAGGATCACTGCTGGCCTCCACTTCAAGAAACTTCATTGATGAATCCAACAAACGTGAAGGAGGAATTATTTATTCGAATTTATTTAATTAAAGAAACTTGATTGATGACTCAACAAAATTGAAAATGGAATCAGTGATTGGAATTATTGATATACACACGTTTCTCTCATCATTATGTCACTTTTACTCGTAAAAAGGTTTATCTTTTTTTTATTTTCTTTTTTTCAGAAAAAGTGGGTATGAACCTTTCAATTTTGGAATCAAAGTGGGCATGTGCCCCCAAAGTAAAGAGTATGGGATTTTTTTTATAAGATTACAGTAGTTTTAAAAAATAATTTCAAATCTATTGTAGTTTTATTCAGATAGAAAAGAGAAAATAACTTGTAAGTGAAAATTTGTCTCTTTAAAAGACGATTTTCAAAAAAATAAAAAATAAAAAATTTAAAAAGTGAGAAATCGTCTCTTTAAGAGACGATTAAAAAGAAATAAAATTAAATAAAGTAAGAAATTGTCTCTTAAAGAAACGATTTCCATAAAAAAATATATATATATATATGAGAGAAATTCTCACTTAAAAGGAAAAAAAAAAAAAAAACCAAGTGAATAGTCGATTTCCACACAAAAGTGAGAAGTGGGAAATCGTCTACAATTTCCATACTTTTAAATGTGAGAAATTCTCACTTCAAAAAAAAAAAAAAAAAAAAAAACCTTCAAAAATCCACCTTTTCATTATTTATTCTATTTATACAATAATACAATTATTATAAATATATATATATATATATATATATATATATATATATATATATATTATAAAATTAATTAATTTTATTTACTAAATTTAATATATAAATAACATACTAAATTTAATATAAGATGAATAATCTATTATTTTTTTCTCTTACTTTGGAATTAAAAAAAAACTATTATCAATTCATATGAAAAATGAGTTTTAAAAATAGTTATTATTAATTTATTAAATAGTTATTTAGTATATTATTTTAAAAAAGCCCAAGTGGAAATCATCTCCTCAAGAGACGATTTCCACCCCACCTTTAAAGATGAGAAATTCTCACTTCAAACAAAAAAAAACAAAAACCTTCAAAAATCCATTTTTTTCTCTTACTAAATAACATATTAAATTTATTTATTTATTTATTTATTTTAAGTGAGAATTTCTCACTTTTAAAGGTGGTGTGGAATCTCTCTTGAAGAGACGATTCTGCTTGGGCTTTTTTAAAATAATATACTAAATAATTATTTAATAAATTAATAACAATTATTTTTAAATTTTATTTTTCACATAAATTGATAATAGGTTTTTTTTTTCCAAAGTAAGAGAAAAAAATAGATTATTTATCTTATATTAAATTTAGTATGTTATTTATATATTAAATTTAGTAAATAAAATTAATTAATTTTATAATATATATTTATAATAATTGTATTATTGTATAAATAGAATAAAGAATGAAAAAATGGATTTTTGAAGGGTTTTTTATTTTTTTATTTTTTGAAGTGAGAATTTCTCACTTTTAAAAATATGGAAATCGTCTCTTGAATAGACGATTTCCGATTTTTCAAGTGTTTTTTTTCAATTTAAGTGAAAATTTCTCACTTTTGTTGTCGTCTCTTAAATAGATGATTTCCATTTGGTTTTTTTATTTTTATTTGTATTTTGAGAATTTCTCACATATATGTTTTTTTTTAAATCATCTTTTTAAGAGACGATTTCTCACTTTTTTTTTTTTTTTAAACCGTCTCTTGAAGAGATAATTTCTCATTTCTTAATTTTTTTATTTTTGTGAAAATCATCTCTTGAAGAAATGATTTCTCACTTTTTATATTTTTTATTTTTTATTTTTTTGAAAATCGTCTCTTAAATAGATGATTTTTCACTTATAAAACTACATAGATTTGAAATTATTTTTTCTATTACAATAATTTAGAAATTATTTTTTAAAACAGCCGTGCTCTTATAAAAAATATGTGCTTGTAAAGGAACGACCCTATATGCACTATCAGTATTAGCTCCCCACTGTACTCTCACCACCCCAAAAGACGAATCTCTCTCCTCTTTTTCTGGTTTCTTAAAAGTAGTACTACTGCTGTCGACCAGCTACTTTCTTCGAATTATTGCTACAGAAACACGCTCCGGCGGCCCCACGAGACGACTCTCTCTCTCTATCTCTTCTTTTTCTTTTTTAGTCTTTTCTCTGGTTTAAACTACTAATGCAACCCATTCAAGGGTCACAAAATTATTGCTACAGAAACACGCTTCGGCGGCCCCACGAGACGACTCTCTCTCTATCTCTTCTTTTTCTTTTTTGGTCTTTTCTCTGGTTTAAAACTACTAATGCAACCCATTCAAGGGTCACAAAGTCATCATTCCCACTGCCGTTGGCCACCATCTCCTCTTTTTTTTTTTTTGGTTTTTGGGGCTTTCTGTCTGGTTTCTTAAAAGTAGTAGTACTTCTGCTGTCGACCAGCTACTTTCTTCGAATTATTGCTACAGAAACATGCTCCGGCGGCCCCACGAGACGACTCTCTCTTTCTCTCTTCTTTTTCTTTTTTGGTCTTTTCTCTGGTTTAAAACTACTAATGCAACCCATTCAAGGGTCACAAAGTCATCATTCTCACTGCCGTTGGCCACCATCTCCGGCCATCCACCTTCTCACCAGTACACGACTCCCATCTTCAAGAGCTGAACACCGTGAACAGATCCAACCAACCCACCACCGTCATACTCTGGTACATTTCCCTTCTTATTTTGCTTTCAAACCGACTTCTTTCTTCTTCTTCTTTTTAATTATGCTTTATTTGTTTATCCTTCTGAGAAATTGTTTAAAATTCATGAGACGTTGGATTGCATGGATTGACTCGGAGAATGTTGAGTTCGTTTAACGGCTTAAATTGTATCAAGATCTAGGCTGGTTGAAACAATGCCGACTTTTGTTCTCCTTAAAACTCTATTTCTAACCGTGCGAACATAGGCTTAAGATTCATAACACAGGCTTAAGATGAGGTCTTAAGGTGAACTGATCTGATATTCTGCCTATTATTCTTACTCTGGAATTCCTATGTTTCACCTGAATTCTATTTACACTTGTGAATCCCAACTAGAGACCTCCTTAAAATTTAATTTCCCCACCTATTTGGAAAGAGCTACTATTCCATTGGTCACTTTTCAGTCGAAAGCCTGTAAGTTTCATAGATCACTTTTCTCAGGGTGCTCGTAGATCAGGGAATAAAAAAAACCACTTCTCATTCAGAAGCGGGAAAGGACAGATGAATTAAGCGGTCATCGAGATCTTTATAGAAAATAAAACCTTTTCCAAAAAATTCACACAGTGAACCACCACCTCAGCAATCATAGCCTCACCATTTTGTAACATTTGACATGGCATTATAATCAGGCTTACCATTCTGAGGCTTTTGAGCACTCTAATCCCCTTATGTACCTTACAATCCCAAGGATTTGAGACATTATTTTCAAAGATCTAAAGATATTATGTTGCAGACCTAAGATACCGACATTTGTATATTAGCTTCTATGAACAAGGTAATGATCATCTATGTCTTCATTATGATCAAGACAATAATACCATAATAGGTTGTTTTTTTTAAATATCATAATTATCCATCAATTAAAAAATATGCAATTACAATATCATTTTTAAACATAAAATTATGCAATAGTAATTTTTAAACAAATTATTATTTCCCTTTGATCTTTGAGTTGGTCAATGACACATGAGTTGAGTCTAAGGAGAAAAAGAGGAGCAAGCCATGGAGAATCTGCTTCATCTTTCTGTGCTAATCATCTGTCTAGTCTTGTGAGTTTTTCGAAGTTAAGAAATAATGGTTAGAAGATAAAATGTGGCATAGGAGGATCTGAAAAACAAGAAAATTAACGAGTGAGGTGTGAAAAAGGAAAAAGAAAGCTTAAGCCATATTCAGTGAATATAGTACTGTTCTGTCACTGATGATAGGGAACTTTTCAAGTGAATACACAAGTTCATTATGCATTGGATAGTGCTTAGGGTGCAATTTGCGATGGGTGAGCTCGACTCAATCTAAACTTGATATAATGTTTGGTGGGTTTAGATAATCATTTTTATTATTAGGATTCAGCTTGAGTTAAAGTTTTCAAATCAAGTTCAATTTGGTTTGTGCCTAGGTTAAGATTAAGGTTTGGATAACATAAACCTAATTTGAATCTAATTTTATGTTTTTATAATATTTATAATGTATATTATTTTATATAGTAATATTTGTTTTTTTAGATTTTTAAGAAAAAATATCAAATTAATATTATATATATATAAATTTATTTTTACTTTTTGTTGTTATATATAAATTTTTTCTTATTTACTATTTAATTTCTCATATAAATATATAAAAATTTTATTAAAAAAAATTATAAATGAATTTTGAATTATATAACTCAAAAAATTATTATATTTCCTTGGGTTTAAATAAACCTAATTTGAATTCAATTTAATGTTTTTTAATATTTATAATATATATTATTTGTACAATAATATTCATTTTTTATGTTTTTGTGAAAAATGTTAAATTAATATTATATAATATACATCTTCATTTATATATATATATAACACACAAATTTGTTTTTATATCTAAATTGTCTTATTTTATTATTTAAATTTTCATATAAATATATAGAAATTTTGTTTAAAAAAAGAAGAAAATAAAACATTGTAGAAGGATTTTGAATTATATAACTCGATTAACCTAAAATAAAACTTGACTACCTTGAACTCAAGTGGGTTTAGACAAATGAGGTTGGGTTAAGTTTTGGCTTAATACATTGGGTATGAAGTCAATTTGGGTTAGATTTTGATCAATTGTTTTTTATTCCAATTGAATTTGGGTTAGATATCAACCCATCAATATTGCAGCCATAACAGTGTTCTACAAAATCAAAGGCGAAATTAGCATGTGTTCCTCAACTTGTGATCAAGTCCTACACTCTAGGCTTCTCCCTTACAATTATTAATGTGATTCTACTATTTTTTAACACTTTGAATAATAAAAATTTTCAAGTATTAAAAATGTTATAATTGAAACTCAAAAAATAGATCTAATTATTATAAAAAATAAGAGATGAAAATTGATATATCATGAATTACGACTTTACTATTTCTTTTTTATACACAACTATAATGTTTTAATTTTTTTATTACATAAATAGATTCTAAATTAAGTAACACATAATTAATAATTTAAATTATTTGATGAACCTTTTAATTTTTGAGAATAATTTGAAGTTCAAAAAATTGATTTGATTAGTTATATATTAAATCCAAACATTCTAAAATATTGTGCTTATAATTGATGACTAAATGTGTGCGTGTAATGAAAATTTTTGGTTCATTTACATGTTAAAAAAGCTAAACTTTATTTTATATTCATTTTAAATATGATATTATTAACAATTTGTCATTAAATATTATTATTATTCACTTTTAACAAAAAAGAAAAAGAAATTAATGACTCTTTTACGAAAATGTTAATATCCATATTTTTTTAATACATATTAACATAGTATTTTTTTTTATAAAAAAATATAATTTATTATTTTATTATAATATTACTTTCTTGTTTTACTAAAATCTATTAGTTTTTTAAATTTATTTGTAATTAAAAAACCAATTTTATTTTTAAGAAGACTTGAATTAAATTTAATTAATATTATATAAATTAAAATTTACAATGTTTTTATAAAATCAAAATAGAAAAGGGTTATTTGGTTAAAAGGATCATTTGAAGCCCAATTTTTGAAATCTAACCCTTTACCCTTTTTTGGCCTTATTTTGATAAAAATACCCTTATTATTTTCTTATTAAAATAACCTTTTTTCAATATATATATATATAAATACTTGAAATAGTACAAGACATTTATATCAAAAATATTATTTTGTCCATTTAATTAATTAATTCAATAAAAAAAATCATTTTTTTAAAATAATTTATGGAAACAAGTTTTTGTTTTTTGTTTTTTAAAAACTTGTCAAACACCCTTATTTCTTTTAATAAAATTTTTAAAAATTATTTTTTTATTCTTTAATTTAAAAATAGTTTATAAAAAAAAGTATAAAAAAATGGTGAAACAACCTATCTTTCTAATTTTAAGTGAAAATTGAAGCTATTCATAAGGTGTTTAATAAAATTGAAGATTAAAAATTAAGTGCTAAACTTTAATGCTGAGTTACAAATGTTGGAAGGCTACAAGTGGCAAATGAATGAAAGTGAAAAATGATTGGTATGAATTTAAGAGTTCTATTTCACAAATTTATTCTTTTACTCTTCATTTTTGGCTCTAATATTTTTGAATGTTTAGTTGTTTTCAGTTTGATCTTTTTACAGAGAACAGGCGCGAGAGCAATGCAGATATTCCCAGAAAGTATGCGGAAACTTTGGAATGAATGGGAGCTACGCTTCATGGTTCTACTAAGCCTTTTCCTACAAATCGTCCTAATCATCTTTAGCAAACGACGAAAGTACACAGTCACACCTTGGATCAGAATCCTGATTTGGTCGGCCTACTTGTCCGCAGACTGGGTGGCGACAGTATCCCTCGGTACCCTCTCAAACAGCCAAGGAGATTCGGAAGGGAAACTTCTGGATCCAAACTATACCCTCATGGCATTTTGGGCGCCATTCCTTTCTTGCACCTTGGTGGTCCGGACACTATCACGGCTTATTCCTTAGAAGATAATGAGTTGTGGTTAAGGCACTTGCTTGGACTAGTTGTCCAAGTTGGAGTGGCTTTCTACGTGTTTCTGAGGTCATGGGCAGGAACTCCACTCACATTTCTATCCATCCCAATGTTTGTGGCTGGAATTATCAAGTATGGAGAGAGGACCTGCGTTCTGAGGTCTTCAAGCAAGAATCACTTTAGGGATTCTTTGCTTTCAGTTCCTAATCCTGGACCTGATTATGCTGATTTCATGAAGGAATATTGGGAGGGCAAACTGGAGGTCGCTAAAATGAGCAAAGAAGACATCGTTCAAAAGCCACTTCAATCTACCGTTGGTGATGACATTACTGTTCCTAGTAGAAAATATATTGACAAAGCTTACTTCTTATTCAAGAACCAATTCAAGCATCTATATGCAGACCTCATCCTCAGCTTGGATGACCAAAAAACTAGTGAGGGCATCATCAGGTACATGTCATCCGAAGACGCCTTCAAAGTGGTGGAGATGGAGCTCAATTTTATGTATGATGTGCTATACACCAAGGCAACAGTGATTTATTCTCTACTTGGCATTCTGCTCCGTTCCACCAGCTTCTCCTTCACTATTTCTACTTTAGCGGCCTTCCACTTCTTCATCGATAAGCACGAGTTCTCAAACATTGACATCGACATTACTTACTTATTACTCTTGGAGCTATTTTTCTTGAGGTTATGCCCTCACTAAGCTGATTTTGTCCGACTGGAGCATTGTCTGGTTGAGCAGCAAGATGAACTCCCTGGCTGATTCCATTTACCGAGCCATTACATCTTTTAGATCAGTTATAACCAGTGACAAGAGATGGTCTAGACGCATGGCACAGAACAATTTAATTGATTCTTGCCTCAGAGACAAAACCAAGTTCAATCAGGTTCCCAGGTTCCTTGACATGAACAATTTCTTAGAGAGTTACTGGTACATGACTTGGAGAAGGTGGATGACATGAAGGAACCCATCTTCAGCTTGCTCCTAGAGATGACAAATGATGTCAGGGATCTCAGGTCACTACTCAAACACAGAGGTGATTATGTGATTACAAAAAGGGGGGTTATTGGGACACTTGGTTGGAGTATAGTTGACGTGAATTTGATCACAGCATCCTCTTTGGCATATTGCAACAGATCTCTGTAGCTATTCTGATGATGACCCCAATCCTAAATCAAGATGCAAAATAAGCAAATGCTTGTCTGAGTATATGTTGTATCTGCTAGTCATGTTCAGAGACCAAAAGATTCTTCCAGCAAAGAAGCGAGTCCATATCTAACAGAAATGACGCTTGCAGATTGTTGCTTGAAGTTGAGACAGAAGTTGAGCCCAAAGAGGTGAAAGGAGATAAAAGCAAGTCAGTGTTATTCGAGGCATGTAGGCTTGCCAAGGAGTTGAAATCACTGAATATGGAGATGGGAGAGAAATGGAAGATGGTGAGTGAGGTGTGGGTGGAGATGTTGTGCTATGCTGCCAGTCATTGTGGATGGATTCAACACGGTCAGCAGCTCCGGCGAGGCGGGGAGCTACTCACTCATGTCTGCCTTCTCATGTCCCACCTCGGTTTAAGCGAGCAATTCCAAATACTGGAAGGTGAAACCCTCTTGACCCGGCCCTACCGGTCCCCTCTTACCATCCCCAGGAGCATCTCGGTTTAAGCGAGCAATTCCAAATACTGGAACCTCCCCCTCTTACCCTCTCCAGCTCCTGGGACTTTTGGGAGTCTTTCTCCCCGGCCCCCCCTCCCAACCCCCTATTTCCCTGGGACTTTGATGCCGCTTCTTGATCACGAGGAAGCTTGTAATTGGAACATCTCATTTCTTTCGTGACTGCTCGATGTGGGATGGGATTCAAGAAGGGTGAAGAAATGCCAAAATAAGAATATAGAAAGAAGGCCCAATTCTATGGCCCACACTTCCTCGGCCTTATGTTCCCTCAAGCACTAAACCCGATCACTAAATTGGAAATTTAGGCTTTATTTATTTATTTTAAATAAAAAGTTTCTAAAAACAGATTAGGTCCATAAAACACTCTTTACTTTTCTTTTCTTTTTTTTTCTTCTTTTTTTTTTTTTTTACCTAAAGTGTGATTAGAGAATTTTCAGATTCACATGATGAGGATAGAACCTTCGTCTCGCCTATAAGGAAAGAGGGGGTTGGGCACAAAAAAAAAGTAATTTAACATATTTCTAAATGCTTCAAAATAACAAGATTTAATATAATAACAAAAGTTTATAATAAATATGTTTGATTACTAACAAAGTGTTGAAAATTATCTAGATTAAGTCATATTAATTATTTAGTGGTTTTTATGTGATACATTTATGAATTTGTAATTGAATCCAATGTTTGATTATTTAGATTAATTCTTTAATTTTTGGATTTTTAATTTAGGGAAAAACATCACCACCTAACATTTGATTTTTCAAAATTAATTAAAATTATTAACTCTAGTGGATATTTAGATGCATTTGAATTATAGTCTAGAATTTTAATTATAGAAATTTCACTAAATTGGAAATTTTGTAATAAATTCACTTATAATATAATTTTTTTTATTATAATTTTATTGAGAATTGGATGAGTTACGACATCATGTAGTTAAATTTCGGTTTTTATTTTGGAACTTTCTGGATATATTTTAAATTCTTTTCTTATCAAACCAAGAGATTTTTATAATATTTGATTTGTTTTATTTAGTAAGAATTCATTAAATAAATTTTAAATTTACTTGAAAATAAGAGAACAAAATGGGGACAAAAAAACAACTTATCTTAGTCATATTCAATCTTTTTTAATGATAATTTTACTAATATATGATAAATTATTTCTCACCTAAATTGCATACAAAATTTTTAAGATTGAATTTTATTTTATTTTAATTTTTTAAATGAGAAATTGGGTGTAAGTGTAATTGTAGTTACCGAATGGCTACAACTGCCCAAAAAATGAAATGCAAGCAAAACAAAGGAACGAGAAAATTCCAAATAAGGGAGTCCATATCTAACAGAAATGAAAATTTTCTAGACTAAGTTGTATTAATTACTTAGTGGTTTTTATGTGACATACATCTTTAAATTTATGAATTTGTGATTGAAAGTATATTTGATTATTCAAATTAATTCTTTAATTTTTGGTCTTTTAATTTAGGGAAAAAAATTACCTCCTAAATTTGGATTTTTAAAAATTAATTAAAATTATTAACTCTAGTGGATATTTAGCCCAATTTGAATTATTCTCTACAATTTTAATTGACAGTTGATTTTTTTAATTGTATTATAATGAGCTAAACTTAAAATTTTATAATAAATTCATTTATAATAATAAAAAAAATTAATTATAATTTTATTGACAATTGGATGATTTATGATATCATGTAATTAAACGTCAATTTTAATTTCATTTTGGAAGTTTGTAGATTTATTTTAAATTCATTTCTTATCAAATTAAGTGATTTTTTTTGTTAGTAAGAATTCATTAAATAAATTCTAAATTTACTTCAAAAATAAGAGAACAAAATGAGGGGAAAAAAACAATTTATCTTAGTCTATCTTAGTCATACTCATTCTTTTTTTAATGACAATTTTACTAATATATGATAAATTATTTTTCATCTAAATTGCATAGAAAAATTTTAAATTTTAATTTAATTTAATTTTAATTGAGAAATTGGGTTTAAATGTTATTGTAGTTACCAAAATTGTAAGAAACACAGAGGAGAAAATTAGAAGAAAACTGAGGAAAGAAGGTGACAAAAAAATTGAATATATAATAGGTGAAGCAGAGTATGTCTGTCTCTCGAAAATTTGAACTCAACTCCATCACTCCAACTTTCAAAACCCCTCACCATCTCCAATTAAGTTTGGCAGATCTCCACAGTTATCAATGGTGGGATCAAGGCCCACAGTGGTGTTTCAACTTTCAATGGTCTTCCTTTCACAATTAATTTAGAAAGAATCATATTTTTATTTTTTATTTTTTTATGAATAAAAGTTAATTAACACCTCTTTCTAAATAATGCATGTGAAGTCTCTTTAGCCTAATTTTCTCAAAATGATTTAACCTAGGCAATACAAATCCACTATAAAGTCTTCCGATCTTAGTCACATTATTCTTAACATAATCCGAATTTTATTTTGTTAATTTTTTATTTTTTTTTTCCTTGAAAAAATGAGACGTTTTCTCATGACATATTTTAATAATTTTTATTTGTTTTTTAAATGATATTTTTTAAAAATAATTCTAAAAAATGGATAATAATTGAAAATAAAGCCGGCAGATAAAACTTAATTTTAAAAAATATTTAAAAATATACAAAATAAATTAAAAATATTTAAAGTTCTCAAATAAATTTTTATTTTAGAAAATATCAAGGAAATATTCTTAAAAATTGCTTTTTTTATATAGTTGTTTCAAATAAAAAATAAAGAAAATTACCAAAAAGACCTTAAACTATATAAATCTATAAATGTTTTACTCACATGATCATCTTAAAATAATAGGTTTAAATAAATTATGGAAATATGGAAAGATTTGTTAACAACACCGGTAGCTCAGTTGGTCCGGCCTTGGGTTTGCTCCCCAATGGTCACTAGTTCGAGTAGATCATACGAAAAACTAGGTGATTTCTGAAGGTTGAAGGGAATTATATGAGACGATTACACATGCAGCCACACAGAAGCATATAGTTTGAGGTAATTAAGCTTACCAATTTGTTTGGAGTGTAGATGAGATAGAATTTGATCACAACACATTTCTTCATATATTATATATATGCCACACGTATCTTTTCTCTGCCTACTATTGTAAGTTTGTGATAGTTAAATAATGATTAGGGAATAAATATGGCACTGGAGAATCTGAAAAAACTGCAAGTGAATTAATCTCATAATTACGTAGTGAGAAGAGGCAGGCAATGGAGATTTTCTCAAAGGTGCAAAAACTTTGGGACGAATGGGATATCCGTGTGATGGTTTTATTCAGTCTGTTGCTACAAATTATGCTCGTCATCTCTGGCAACCAACGAAAACGTATAGCTGGAAGCTGGATCAGGATTCTAATTTGGCTGCCATACTTGTTAGCAGACTTGATGGCAAACTGTTTCGCTTGGTACTCTCTCCAGAAGCTCCCCGGATCCAAACTATTCGCTCATGGCATTTTGGGCACCCTTCCTTCTCCTCCACCTTGGTGGGCTGGATAGCATCACTGCCTACTCCTTACAGGACAGCGAGTTGGGGCGGAGGCACTTGCTTGGACTAGTCGTCCAAGTTGGAGCGGCTGGTTGTGTTTCTAAGGTACTGGATAGGAACTGGACTCACTTTTCTGTTCATTCTAATGTTTATTGCTGGAATGATCAAGTATGGAGAGAGGACCTGGGTTCTCAGGTCTGCAAGCAGCAAGCAATTCAGAGACTCCTTGCTCCGACCCCCTGATCCTGGACCTGATTATGATAAATTCATGGAGGATTATAGTTCAAGAAAACGAGAGGATGTGGGATTTCAGGTGGCGATTAAATGTCCCCTTCCACCACCTACTGTCGGTGATGACATTACTATATATTCCTGATGCAAAATATATTCATAAACCTTACTTCTTATTCGAGGGGCACTTCAGGCATCTATATGCAGACCTCATCCTCAGCTTGGATAAACAAAAAATCAGTGACAGCATCATCAGGTGCTTGCCATCTGAAGATGCCTTCGAAGTGGTAGAGATGGAGCTCGGTTTTATGCATGTATGATGTGCTCCACACCAAGGCAGCAGTGGCTTATTCTGAACTAGGCCTTCTGCTCCGCTCCACAAGCTTCTTCTCCATAATTTTTACTTTAGTGGCCTTCTGCTTCTTCATTGATAAGCACGAGTTCTCAAACATTGACATCGGCATAACTTACACGTTACTGTTTGGAGCTATTGTTCTTGAGATTTATATATGCTCTCATTATGCTGATTTTGTCCCACTGGACCATTTTCTGGTTGAGCAGTAAGAGGAACCCCCTGGCTGATTCCATTGGTCGAGCCATCTCCTCTTTTCGATCAGTTGTATCCAGTGACAGGAGGTGGTCTAGAGGCATCGCACAGAACAACTTAATTGATTCTTGCCTCAGAGACAAAACCAAGTTTGATCGGGTTCCCAAGTTCATCGACTTGAACAAATTCTTGGACAAGTACTGGTACATGACTTGGGAGAAAGTGGATGATATGAAGGAATCCATCTTCTGGTGGCTTCTAGAGATGATAAACGAAGGTGGAAATCTCAAGCAGCTACTCAAACACAGAGGTAATTATGTGATTACAAAAAAGGGGTTTAGTAATGAACTTGGTTGGAGTATAGTTGATGTGGAATTTGTTCACAGCCTCCTTCTCTGGCATATTGCTACAGATATGTATGGCAGTTCTTTTGATCATAAAGACCCTGATCCTAAATCAAGGTACAATATAAGCAAGTTATTATCTAATTACATGCTCCATCTCCTAGTCATATGACCATTTATGCTTCCAAAAGGAGTAGGGAAGATTCCGAGACACTCGTTCAGAGGCCAAAATATTTTTTCAGCAAAAAAAGGGAGGTCATATCTAATAGAGATGAAGCTTGCACATCGTTGCTTAAAGTGATACGCAACTGCTACCTAGAGATGTGAAAGGAGATAAAAGCAAGTCCGTATTATTCGAGGCATATAGGCTTGCCAAAATATTAGAATCACCGGAAATGGCAGGGACAGAGGAGAAATGGGAGATGATAAGTCATGTGTGGATGGAGATGCTATTCTATGCGGCTACTCATTGTGAATAGGTTCAACACAGCCATCAGCTTAGGCGAGGTGGAGAGCTGCTCACTCATGTCTGCCTTCTTAATGCACATCTTGGGTTAAGTGAGCAATTCCAAATATTAGATGATGAAGTAAAACCAATCCTTGGCCATCCTTAATATTTCAAATACTCGTATGTTTAGGGTTCATGTTTTTGTATTTGACTCAACAAATTATTTTGCATATAGGATACTTACAAACTACATTTGCAAGATAGATACAAAGTACTATTTTTTTAGATCCCAATTCATACATAATATACTTCTCGTTTATTCTCTTTACCTCTTTTACCTCTTTATTCCACATTAAACATACCTTTTATGTTTAATTAATTTTAATTATATTTTTTTATTATTTTTTATGATAAAACCAAACATGAAAGATTAATTTCACTCATTTCTCCTTTAGATTTGATCAAATACACTTGACCTTTATTGGTTTGAAATTTTACCAAACACCTTTCTTATTTTGGATGAAATGAGAGGTGAATGAAAATAGTAAATATAAAATATATGAAAGATATTTGATGAAATTTCAAACCAATAAAAGTTATATATATTTAGTCAAAACTTTAAGAGAGATAAATGAAATTAACCTAATATGAAAAAATAATTTTTCTTAATACATTCCTAAACCAAGCATAATGTAATACAATATACAAAATACCTAAACTTTTCAAGAGAATACCCAAACTTCTCATGTGATTAGATACTATATCTTCGAGTCTTGGGTGCACACTGGTTTTACATTGTCCAAAACTAGCAATGTCCACTTAGTCTATAGTTTTATCACGTTTAATTAATGTTTATTCGAGCTATGGTCATTCTATTATTTAGTGGAGTTAATACCTCAATTTAATTTTTAGATTGTAGCTAGGTAGTTAAAATACAATTATTGACATTGATTTTCAAAAATTCAATAATTAAAGATTTTAAAGGCATGGTACTTCAAAAAAATACTTAATTATTTTGACAAGCACTTAATTATTTTTTTTAAAAAAATACTTTTTACATTAAAAACACTTCCTAAAATCATTACCAAACGAACCCTTATATTACTATGTCAAGGTTCACAACACACTTTCCCAAGCCAATTATCTATAAGCAATAACACCCCCAAAGGCTTACAATAAACCTATTCTAAGGTTTTATAGTGCACCCATCTCACAGTTTAACCATTCTAGGCCAAGCGACCATCCCAAGGCTTTATAATACTAATATCTCAACACTTATTGTTCTAAGGAGGATATGATGACTTTCCAAAGCTTACTTAAAAAGGCTTGGAACACACCCATCTTGAGACTTTACCACACACCCATCATAGAGATGAAAACTCGAGACAACTTACAATGAGGTTGTTGAGTTAACCATCTTTGAGAATTATATCACATCCATCATGTAGAACCTCAGACGCTACCAACTCTCCTAAAATCAATTGCTTGTAGGAAAGGTGCATACCCTAACCTTATAGTGCATTCACCCAAGCGCCCATGACGAACACAATGGGAGTTGATGGATGCAGCCAACCCTCCAATCTACCAACAATCTCCCCCCCAGCGACACCCCTGGGATTCGAACCCGTGACCTCGACTCTGATACCACTTGTAAGATCTCAGGCGCTACCAACTCTCCAAAAAGCAATTGGAGGGTTGGCCGCATCCATCAACTCCCCTTGTGTTCACCGCGGGTGCTTGGGTGAATGCACTATAAGGTTAGGGTATGCGCCTTTCCTACAAGCAATTGCTTTTAAGAGAGTTGGTAGCATCTGAGGTCCTAACAATTGGTATCAGAACTAGGCTTCTTGTTTAAGACTTAATTTTCTAAGTAGTAATGGCTAATCCATCAAGCTCATCTCACATTGAAAGTTTTTCAACCACCCGACCTCCACTTTTCACGGGAACCAATTATCCTTATTGGAAAACTAAAATAACTTGGTTTTTCCAATCTACTAATCTTGATTTATGGGATGTCATTGAAGATGGTCCCCACATTCCTTCAAAATTAGAAAATGGAGTGATGGTTCCAAAACCTAAGCATGAATGGGATGAACTTCATAGAAAGAAAGTTCAATTAAATGCCAAAGCCCTTTTTATCTTACGTTGTGCTATTTATAAAAATGAATTTAATCGTATTTGGGAATGTAAGTCGGCTAAAGAAATTTGGAGACTATTAGAAATCACTCATGAGGGAAACAACTAAGTTAAAGAGTCTAGAATCAATATCCTTGTGCATGATTATGAATTATTTTCTATAAAGGATTTTGAATATATTGTAGAGATGTTTTCTAGGTTCATGGTGATTGTGAATGAACTTGAAGCCTTGGGAAAGACCTACACCGAAGTAGAGAAAGTCATGAAGATTTTAAGGTCTCTACCAAAGAAATGGGAAACAAAAGTGACGGCTATTCAAGAAGGATCTCACCAAACTCTCACTTGAAAAACTCATTGGGTCACTCATGACTTATGAGATAAATTTGAACAATTTTCAAAGAGTTGAAGAAAATAAGAAAAATATAGCTTTTATGGCTTCAATAAATGATGATGAAGAGGAAGAGAGTGAAAGTGAAAGTGATGAAGACTCCATGGAAGAGGAATGCACAAATGAGGATGCCAATATGTGCTTTATGGCTTTGGAAGAACATCAAGATGAGGTAAACTCCAACTCTAACCATAACGAGTTTCAAGATGTACTTCAAGAATTATATTTTGATCTTGAAAAACTTGGATTCAAAAATATGTCTCTCAAGAAAAAGATTTCTTGTCTTTAAAATGAGCTCAATGAGCATAATGAAAATTTTGAAAATATTGAGAAGGCAAAAATCTCTTTTGAAAAGGAAAATGAGGAGTTAAAAATTCTCAAATGACCAAAAGACTTTTGATATGATTTTGGCAAATCAAAAGTGCATTTTTGATAATAATAATAATAATAATAATAATAAAAAAGGCTAGGCTACAAGCCTTTCAAAAATCAAATTTTTTTTAAGAATTATTTTGTAAAGGAAACCTCTAGTTTTTCACATTCAACTATTTGCAATCTTTGTGAAAGAGGAGGTCACATTGGTGATATTTGAAAATCCCTCATGTTCTTCAAAACTCTAAATTATTTTGGATTCCAAATAGAAGAAAGACTAACCCTCTAGGACCCAAAAAGATATGGGTACCAAAGGTTACTTAATTTGTTTTTGTAGGGATCCATGCAAAAATGAGAATATGCTTACCTTGGAAAGAATGCGTTAATAATATTGGTAATGGTATCCTTTTTAAAGCTTAATTTGTAATATCATTTATCATTTTTCTAACACTTGGTATATTGTTTTGTCAATAATATAACATTTAGCATCACTTTGATAAAATTGGTATATCTTTAAACCAAGGTTTGGATTAAAAAGAAATTTTTTTAATATACCTAGGTAAAATTGAATGTTCATATGCTTGTAAACTCTAATAGTGTTATTCAATGCATGTTATATATCTTTTTAAATACATATGTTCTCTCACATATATTTCCAAATCATGCTTTAAATTGGAAATGCTCTAAGGATGAGCAATATTTTATTTGGAAACTATTCTCAAATGAAAAAGGGGGAGATTCATTTTCATGAGAAATCATATCATGCTTATTGTTTATTTTTTAAACTTTTGATAACATGTGATTTCCCTTATATACTTTATTGAGACTTTTTGTTGATAACAAAAAGGGGAAGAAGTAATGGTAGGTTGCTAACTTGGGAAGAAATGTCAATTTTGTTTTAGCAATCCTATTCATATTGATGCTATGTGCTTTATTGGTTATGATTACATGCATCATGTTTAAATAATAATATCTTGCAATTGCTAAATTGTTCTTTATGCTATTTATGTTTGATTATATCATTTTGAGCATCTTTAATATGCTCCTTGAAGTTTCTAAACTTGAATATTTTCTAAATTCAAAGGAGCATATATTGAGGGGGAGCTCTTTAGCAACCTTGGTTTTGTCATCATAAAAAATGGAGAGATTGTGAAACCAAAGTTTGGCTAATCTCGGTTTTGATGATAAAAAAACAAGGTTTACAACTAATGATTATATTTCAAGTGTTATTAGGCAAGATGATTTCCAAAGTGGCAATCACAAAGACAAATCAATCCAAAAAGAAATCATGAAGAAAAAGACTACCTCAAAGAGAAGTGTTTTTCAAGACCCAAGCTTCATAAGATCTTTTTGTAAGGTTGTTGGTGCACTTAAGATTTTCATACCATTTCATGCATCTTAGAAAACTCGGTTTATCCTTTAAAACTTCGATTTCATTAAAACCCGAGTTTTATCAAATGTACCTTAGGCAAAATGTTTTAAAATTGGCATTCATCTAAAGACCTTGCCTAAGTGTTAGAAAATAAAGGAATTGAAAAAGATAGGTTTTCGGAACCAAAAGGCTAAACCGGTCGAGGCTCTGGCCAACCGACTCAATCAGTTAGGGAACCGATCTACCGGTTGCCCTTGTTTGGTCCAGGTCCGGTCGAGGAGTGCCAAAAAACACTCTCTCTCATCCAGTAGCTTCCTCTTCCCAGTTGAGGTTCACCCCTTCCCGGTCGAGGTCCAACGATCACCTGCCAAGCATTAAATGCTAATGGCTAGTCAACCGATCGAACCCCTAATGGCTAGTTTGGCTTTTTTTCTTCTATAAAAAGGATCCAATCTTCATTGTTTAAAAGAGTTTAACCTTCTCAAACATTTCTTGAATATATTCGAGTCTTGGAATAATGTTTTTGAGTGCACCATTGTTCTAAAACTTTTATATCTTTAGTGCACCTTTCAATCCTAGTTTTCTTGTATTATTTGAGCTTAAAGTTTTTGTACTAAGATTTTGTGAGATAATTTATTTGTAAATCTTTGAGAGGAAGTTTTTCAAGTGTGTAGTATCACTTGAGGGGTTGTTCAAGAGTGGGATATCTCTTGAGAAGTGTAAAGGGTGCTTGGAACCAAAAGTCCAAGAGGATGAATTGGAACCATAATCTAATTGTATTGGTTGAAGGCTTGGTTTGGAAGCCTTGAATTAGTGGAACCTCAAGCTTGGGATTGAAGATAGAGGAGAGTGGATGTAGGTCAGGTTGTGCCAAACCACTATAAAATCTTGTGTTTGCATTCTCTCTTCCTTACTCTTTTAATTTATATGTAATTGTTTATTATATACTTGCATATAATTGTCTCTTACATTCACATAGTTTAAATTTGCAAAAAGAGACCATCACCCTATTCACCCCCCCCCCCCCCCCCCCCCCTCTCCCCCTTTAGGGTGATTACCATAGGTTGGATTAGCCTAATTTTTCTAACACATCCTAATGTTGAAAACTTTGAGTTTACTACGTACCTAGCTAGTGCTTTATAGTACTTCCATCCTAGGATTGAAAACCAAGTACAACACACCTATCTTGAAGCTTATTTTGGTGCTTAGTGTTTATGCTATCATATTAATCCAATGAGCGCTATTATCACAAATTTAAATTTTGAGAACATGAGGTTCTGGTGACATGAATCCATAACTTGGGAAACTTGCTAAGCTCAAGGGTTTAGTCATCTCATTTTAAAGCAAATTGATTATTAATGTAGGGAGGTAAAACCTTTTTATACATTCAACTTTGCATTATTTCGACTTTTAAGACTTAACATCCTGAGGCTCTACTACACATCAATCCCCTTACGTACCTTAATTATAATCCCCAAGGACTTGGGATAATCATTTTCAAAGAACAATATTATATTGCAAACCTAAGACACCGACATTTATATTTGGACATCATTGTTGGCTTCCATGAACAAGGTAATCTCCTATATCTCAAAAGAGATTGAGCACTTTTCGTCACGACCAAGACAATAATAGTGTATTTTCTAATAGTAGCAAAAAAATGTTTAAATTAAATATCACAATTGTCAATAACTTCAAAAGAAAAATTGAAAATATCATCCTTAAACATTAAGTTATGTAATAATAATTGTTTTTACTTCTCTTTTAAAACCCTAAATATCCTAAAGAGGGTTTGGAAAATCAATTAAGCCTAAACAATTTTTGAAACTGACAACCCTAAATATCCATTAATTTCGGCAGCACTACCATTGTTGACCGGCCTCCATTATTACACCAATTCACCTAAATCTAATCTTATTCTGATTACTTGTGCTCTTGTATGGTTCCATAGTTGAATAAATGAGAAGCAATATTTGAAATATCGATAAATATGAATATATTGGTATTTGAATTTTACGGATATATTGATATATCGAACAAATATCGATGGATATTTTGACAAAAATATGGATCAAATAGAAATAATTCAAAATTCATGAAAATACTTAGAAAACTTTTAAAAAAAATGATAAAATAAGTAAGAATACGCATATTAAAATTATTTTATAAGTGTAATTTACATAAGTATGATTAAAAATAATATTTATCAAATTTTTATAAAAAAAAATTAGCTTAAATTCCTTTAAAATATTTATATTTATTTATTTTAAAAATTAAAAAAATATTTTTATTAAAACATGTTTTATTATATTTTAAATAAAAAATTAAATTTATTTATATAAAATATTTTATTTGAAATTTAATTTCAAAAATTTTATTACAAATATGTGGTAATAAATTTTATATTAACATTAATTTATTTAAATAATTAAAAATTATATTAATAATTTATGTTGTCAAATTAATTTTTATTTATAAAATATTAGAACTTCATTATTATTATTATTATTATTATTATTTTATATTTTAGCAAATTTTGAATAAATTTATATTTTTAATATTTAAAAAAAAAAGATAAAGTGAAAAAAAAAAAGTTGATTCAAAGTTAATAAATTATTATTAGATACTACTTCAAATTCATTTCACTTCTTTTAAGGCTTCTATATAAAGGTTATGTTTGGTTCTCAAAAAATATTAAGGAAGAAAAAAAATTAAGGAAAATGGTTTTCTCATATTTGATTGTACTATAAATATATATATATTTCTTTCATCCTAAGTATAACTTTAGGCCTAAAGATTATAAATGTTTAACACATAAAAATTGAAAATATTGATATATCTATATTTATCTTTTTCATGATTTAATTTAATAACATTAAAGTTTTTTTAAAAATCAAATATTATTAATATATTAACTATTTATATATTTTTTTAATTATTTATAATTGTTTTTAATTTTAATAAAATATAAATTATATATTTATAATATCATCCTAACATCACATCACGATGATCGACTGAACCCCGAATAGACTAACCAATGAATGATGATCCTTAATATTTCTAGTTCAATTGAGCGATCCAATTATAAAAACCTGTTTGTTGCTTGAGGATTGCAGCCTTTATATATATCAAGTACTAAAATGTTTTATTTCATTAGTATTTGAATGCTATCAAATGTGAAACCTGTTTATTTTTACACTGCTAAAGCCACCCTGTGATATAACTGAAAGGATCACTGCTGGCCTCCACTGCAAGAAACTTCATTGATGAATCCAACAAACGTGAAGGAGGAATTATTGATTTGAATTTATTTAATTAAAGAAACCTGATTGATGACTCAACAAAATTGAAAATGGAATCAGTGATTGGAATTATTGATATTCACACACGATTTTTTTAATCAAAGTGGGCACGCACCCCCAGAGTAAAGAGTGTGTGCGTGTATAGGAACGACCCTCTATGCACCATCAGTATCAGCTCACCACTTCGAAAGACGAATCTCCCTCCCTTCTAGCTCTTCCTCTTTTTTTATTTTTTGTTTAGCTTTCTCTCTGGTTTCTTAAAACTAGTACTACTGCTGTCGACCACCTACTTTCTTCGAATTATTGCTACAGAAACACGCTCCGGCCGGCCCACGAGACGACTCTCTCTCTCTATCACTTCTTTTTCTTTTTTGGCCTTTTCTCTGGTTTAAAACTACTAATGCAACCCATTCAAGGGTCACAAAGTCACCATTCTCACTGCCGTTGGCCACCATCTCCGGCCATCCACCTTCTCACCAGTACACTACTCCCACCTTCATGAGCGGAACATCGTGAACAGCTCCAACCAACCCACCACCGTCATACTCTGGTACATTTCCCTTCTTATTTTGCTTTCAAACCGACTTCTTTCTTCTTCTTCTTTTTAATTATGCTTTATTTGTTTATTCTTCTGAGAAATTGTTTAAAATTCATGAGACGTTGGATTGCATGGATTGACTCGGAGAATGTTGAGTTCGTTTAACGGCTTAAATTGTATCAAGATCTAGGCTGGTCGAAACAATGCCGACTTTTGTTCTCCTTAAAATTCTATTCCTAACCGTGCGAACATAGGCTTAAGATGAGGTCTTGAGGTGAACTGATCTGATATTCTGCCTATTATTCTTACTCTGGAATTCCTATGTTTCACCTGAATTCTATTTACACTTGTGAATCCCAACTAGAGACCTCCTTAAAATTTTATTTCCCCACCTATTTGGAAAGAGCTACTATTCCATTGGTCACTTTTCAGTCGAAAGCCTGTAAGTTTCATAGATCACTTTTCTCAGGGTGCTCGTAGATCAGGGAATAAAAAAAAAACCACTTCTCATTCAGAAGCGGGAAAGGACAGATGAATTAAGCGGTCATCTTGATCTTTGTAGAAAATAAAAGCATTTCCAAAAATTCAAAGCCATGAACACAGGGAATCGACTAAGTAGAGCTAAGCGATCTATTGAATGAAGGGCAGGGTGATCGAAGATCAGGAACGGCTTGTTTTGTGTGTGCCAATCACGTGTGGCGATTCAGCCGGTAGAGAAGGTCAGGTTGGAGCTTTTGCTAATACCGATGAGCGAGGAGGTAGGGGATTTTTAACAAGAGTATTTTTTTAAACTGTCGTACTCTTGTCAAAAAAAACCCGATAAGTAGGCCAGGCCAGCAATAGTCGTCCCCCCATGTCTCGTTCATATTAGGAATCACCACCATAGGAAAAATTCTTTCCATGGGTGGCCGTAGATCACGAGAGTTCGAGGAGGAAAACATTCTCTTCTTGCGAAGGGACTTTTCCAACCTGCGAACCTTGTGAGCGGAGAAAAGCTATGAAGGTGATGATGGAAACTCCAAATAATAACATGATAATTAATGAGTTTTTGTCAGTTGAGAAGTCATCACCAACTTATAATAGGTGTCAATTGATATATATATATAATCTTCAATATATTTTTTCACTTAAATATTATAAATATTTTATTAAATAAAATTAAAAGTTTTAATACAATTATATTTATCTTTAATATGATTTAATTTAATAATAGTAAAGTTTTTTTATAAAAAAAATCAAATATTATTAATATATTAATTATTTATATATTTTTATAATTATTTTTAATTTTAATAAAATATAAATCCAATTATAAAAACGTGTTTGTTGCTAGAACATTGCACCCCTTATGTATATCAAGTACTAATTTTTTTTTGTTTTATTAGTATTCGAATGCTATCAAATGTGAAACCTGTTTATTTTAATTTACATGCTAAAAGTGGGTATGACCTTTTAATATTTCAATTATAAAAACCTGTTTATAATTTATTTTTTTTTATCCAAGTGGGTATGAACGTTTTAATTTTCCAATCAAAGTGGGCATGTACCCCCAAAGCAAAGAGTGAGTGCGTATAAAAGAACAATCCTATATATGCCATCAGACACCCCACCACAAACCTTCTTCCTTCCTGAAAAAGATGCCTTTTTTGTATATATCCCACTGTGACAAAGTTCTACATTTCATTCCCTGAGTAGATTTCTCATTCTCTCCACTTCCTTTATAGCTGGGCACAAGGAGTTACAATAGTGAGGCACTAGGATTGGAATGAAATGAAGAATTAGTTCCAGGAGAGCAAAAACCAGGCCAATCCGTTGTAGTTGAGCTTCACTCAAGTTCTTAGTGTGCACAACCAGCCAACAATGCTAATCACATGTAAGTTCATATTCTTTTCCCACCAATCTGTCTCTTGTTCTTTTGGCTCTAATACTTTTTGAATGTTCAGTTGCTAGCAGTATGATTTTTGTGGAGAAGATGTCACTAATCCAGGTTTTTCCAGAAAGTGTGCGGAAACTTTGGAATGAGTGGGAGCTCCGCGTGATGGTTCTGTTGAGATATTAAGAATACTTTCCTTATATCATTATTTCCTTATATCATTTAGTGTTTAGATATTAGGAATGTTTAGATATTAGGAAAGTTGAGATATTATGAATATTGAGATATTAGGAATATTGAGATATTAGGAAAGTTGAGATATTAGGATATTAATTGTTATTTCCCTATGTCATTCTTTCCTTGTATCATTCTTTCCCATTCTTAGAATGGCGATACCCTCTATATATACTCTATACATGAACGAATGAAATTATTAATGAAAAAACTATCATTATCAATTTGAAGATGGTATCAGAGCCATGAAACTGAAATCCTGGATATTTTGTCGCTATGGTAGTCCGACAGCGATCAACCATCCTAAGACAAGCCCTAATATTGATAAGTCAACCTTCAAATGCACTCACTGCAATAAGACTGATCCCACCAGTCTGGATATCCCACAATTTCAAAGCAACGACTCTTGGTAAGATCAGGAAAAAAATGAGGAACCGAGGGTTTGAACCATGAACCTTTAGATCATGTTTAGGTTATCAACACTTTGTTATTAATGATAATAATCGTGATCAACGGAAGAAGGATTCCAAGAAAACCTCGACTGCAACTGTTGCTAAAATAAAAACAGAGGCTAATGTTGCTGAAAAAGCCTCTGCATTGGTAGCCGCTACAGATCATGATGGTAAGTTTTTAAATACTTTTACACCTATTATTAATAGTGCATGGATAATTGATTCTGGTGCTACAGATCATATGACTTTTGATTCTAGACAGGTTTCACCCCTTATACCTTCCTCACAAAAAATTGTTTCCACAGCCAATGGTAACACAACCCCAGTCATTGGGGAAGGATCCTTAACTCTTACTGATACTTTGAATTTGGATTCTGTTTTAGTTGTTCCATCTTTAGATTACAATCTTTTGTCAGTTTCTCAAATCACTGCAGCCTTATCTTGTATTGTCATTTTTTGGCCTGAATTTTGTGTGATTAAGGACATCCAAACAAGACAGACGATTGGTTGTGGTATTAAGCGGGGAAAACTCTATTACTTGGACTTGTAGTCAAAGGATTCAAATAAGTAGCAACAAGCCTTGATGGCAGATGGATCTGAGGAAGAGAAGAAAAAAATCTGAAATTTGGTTGTGGCATCGACGTTTGGGACATGCTTCCTTTGGTTATTTAAAAAAATTGTTTCCTAGTTTGTTTGCAAAAAGTGATATTTCTGGTTTCCGTTGTGATATTTGTGAATTAGCTAAAAGTCATCGTGCTTCGTTTCTGTTAATTTTAAATAAAAGTCCATTTCCTTTTATGGTTATACATTCTGATGTTTGGGGCCCATCCAAAGTCCCAACTTTGAGTGGCTCACGTTGGTTTGTTACTTTTATTGATGATTGTACCAGAATGACATGGTTATGCTTGATGAAGACCAAAGATGAAGTGAACTTGTTGTTTCAAAAATTTCATAAAGTGATTGAAACTCAGTACAATGCAAAGGTTCGGGTTCTACGTAGTGATAATGGTGGAGAATATCAAAGTTCTAATCTTCAAAAGTATTTGGAAGGACATGGTATCATTCATCAAACTACTTGTTCCAATACACCCCAGCAAAATGGAGTCGTTGAACGAAAAAATCGGCACTTGTTAGAAGTTGTTTGTGCTTCCTTGATAGCAGCAAAAACACCGATATCTTATTGGGGAGAAGCAATCACATCTGCCGCATACTTGATCAATCGGGTACCTTCTAGCTCAATTAACTTTCAAACACCACTCCAAGCTCTTACTAATGTCGTAGTTGCCCCAACCGTCCCAAATCTACCTCCTCGTGTTTTTGGTTGCGTGGGATTTGTGCATCTACACAAGCACCAACGCACCAAGTTAACTTCTCATGCATTACAATGTGTGTTTGTTGGATATGCATTGCACAAAAAGGGATATCGATGTTACCATCCTCCAACTCGACAAATGTATATTACAATGGATGTGATGAAGATTCGATGTATTTTTCATCTGAGTCTGAACTTCAGGGGGAGTACCATAAGGAAATTCAGACTCTCAATTATGATTATCATATATCTGAGGAAGATGAATCTGGACAATCTGAACTAGTGAACTAGGAAGTGGGTAAGTTGGATATGAGTGGTCAACAATTTGGGTCCGAAGATGTCTTCACTGAAATACCAAACCAATCGTCGTCTGTTAAGGGTGTTCTTAATTTGGAACTTGATCCATTCATGAAACGGTTATCACACCGTCATAATAGAGGTATTCCTAAACCCACATATGAACTTGAATTGTCTACCAAAGTCAAATATCTCATGAGCAACTATGTGTCTAACCATCGTTTGTCTGAATCAAATAAGTCATTTGTAAATCAATTATCTACTGTAGCTATTCCTAACAGTGTGCAAGAAGCCTTAGCTGATCCAAGGTGGAAAGCAGCCATGAATGAAGAGATGAAATCATTGCAGAAGAATGAAACATGGGAACTCGTAGAATGTCCACCAGGAAAGAAGCCAGTTGGGTGTCGTTGGATCTATACTGTGAAGTACAAGGCAGATGGTAGTATTGAACGATTTAAAGCAAGACTGGTAGCAAAAGGGTACACTCAAACTTATGGAATTGACTACACAGAGACATTTGCACCTGTAGCTAAGATCAACACAGTTCGAGTATTACTGTCTTTAGCTGCAAACCTAGATTGGCCATTACAACAATTTGATGTGAAAAATGTCTTTCTGCATGGCGAGTTATCTGAAGAAGTATATATAGATCTTCCACCAGGATGCATGGTGTCAGAAAAGCAATGTCAGAAGGTGTGCAAATTGAAGAAGTCATTGTATGGGTTGAAACAATCCCCGAGAGCATGGTTTGGAAGGTTCACAAAGTCAATGAGAGCTTTTGGCTACTGTCAAAGTAATTCAGATCACACTTTGTTCCTGAAAAAGCAACATGGTAAGATTACGACACTCATCGTATATGTGGATGACATGGTAGTTACAGGAAATGATCCTGAAGAAAGAAAAGCTCTGCAAAATTATCTATCTAGAGAATTTGAAATGAAAGATCTAGGTCCTCTAAAATACTTTCTTGGGATTGAAGTTTCTCGATCAAGTGAAGGAATTTTTCTGTCTCAAAGAAAGTATGCCTTAGATCTTTTACAGGAGACTGGAATGTCGGGATGTCAACCTATTAATACACCAATAGAAGAAGGTCTGAAATTGTGTGTTAAGCCTAATCAAGTATCAACCGATAAGGGAAGATACCAGAGACTTGTGGGGAGATTAATGTACTTAGCTCATACAAGACCAGATCTTGCTTATGGATTAAGTGTAGTAAGTCAATACATGCATAATCTTGGAGAGCAACATATGAATGCAGTCATGCGTATTTTGAGGTATTTGAAGAATGCTCCTGGGAAGGGAATTTTGTTCGCAAAAAATGTTGATCATCAAAGTATAGAAGTATATACTGATGCTGATTGGGCTGGTGCAGTGGATGATAGGCGATCTACATCTGGTTACTTTACCTTTGTAGGTGGTAATCTTGTGACATGGAAAAGTAAGAAGCAAAATGTCGTCACTCATTCAAGTGCAGAAGCGGAATTTAGAGGTATGACTCTAGGACTTTGTGAGGCATTATGGCTAAGACTCCTCTTACAGGATTTAGGTTACCTATCTAGGCAACCAATCCGATTGTTTTGTGACAATAAAGCCGCGTGTGACATTGCTCATAATCCAGTACAACATGATCGTACAAAGCATGTCGAGGTGGATAGATTCTTCATTAAGGAAAAGTTGGATGATAAGATTGTGGAATTGCCTAAGATTCGATCAGAAGATCAATTGGCCGATATCCTTACCAAAGCTGTCTCAAGTCAAGTGTTCTCAAAATTTTTAGACAAGTTGGGCATGTGTGACATCTATGCACCAACTTGAAGGGGAGTGTTGAGATATTAGGAATGCTTTCCTTATATCATTATTTCCTTATATCATTTAGTGTTTAGATATTAGGAATGTTTAGATATTAGGAAAGTTGAGATATTATGAATATTGAGATATTAGGAATATTGAGATATTATGAATATTGAGATATTAGGAAAATTGAGATATTAGGATATTAATTTTTATTTCCTTATGTCATTCTTTCTTTGTATCATTATTTCCCATTCTTAGAATGGTGATACCCTCTATATATACTCTGTACATGAACGAATGAAATTATTAATGAAAAAACTATCATTATCAATTTGAAGAGGTTCTACTCAGTGTCTCCCTGCAGATTGTCCTCATCCTCTTCAACAAGCGACGAAAGTATACAAACACGCCCTGGATCAGAATCCTGATTTGGTCGGCATACCTATCAGCAGATTGGGTGGCAACGGTATCCCTGGGCACCCTCTCCAGCAGCCAAGGAGATTCGGATGGTAAATTTTTGGATCCGAACTACATCCTCATGGCATTTTGGGCACCATTTCTTCTCCTACACCTTGGTGGCCCGGATACCATCACTGCTTACTCCTTGGAAGACAATGAGTTGTGGTTAAGGCACTTGCTTGGTCTAGTTGTTCAAGTTGGAGTGGCTTTTTATGTGTTTCTGAGGTCATGGGCAGGAACTCGACTCACATTTCTGTCCATTCCAATGTTTGTTGCTGGAATTATCAAGTATGGAGAGAGGACTTGGGTTCTCATGTCTACAAGCAACAATCACTTGAGAGAGTCTTTGCTTCCATCTCCCGATCCTGGACCGGATTATGTTGAAATCATGAGAGAAGCTACAGCGATTGTATTTCACAAAGATAAGGGCGACATTACTAGTCCTGATGGAAAATATATTGATGAAGCTTACTCCTTATTTGATAAAGCTTACTCCTTATTCAAGAACCAATTCCGGCATCTATATGCAGACCTCATCCTTAGCTTTAGTGACAGAAAAAACAGTGAGCCCATCATCAGGCACCTGTCACCCGAAGAGGCCTTCCAAGTGGTAGAGATGGAGGTCAGCTTTATGTATGATGTGCTCTACACCAAGGCAACTGTGGTTTATTCTCTCCTGGGCATTCTTTTCCGCACTGCTAGCTTCTTCTCTACTATTTCTACCTTAGTGATCTTCTGCTTCTTCATCGATAAGCATGAGTTCTCAAACATTGACATCAACATTACTTACTTATTACTCTTAGGAGCTATTTTTCTAGAGATTTATGCTATCATTATGCTGATTTTATCTGACTGGAGCATCGTCTGGTTGAGCAGTAAGAAGAACTCCCTCACTGATTCCATTTGCCGGGCCATCACCCCTTTTCGATCAGTTTTAACCAGTGACAAGAGATGGTCTGGACGCATGGCACAGAACAACTTAATTAATTCTTGCCTCAGAGACAACACTAAGTTCAATCAGGTTCCCAGGTTCTTTGACATGAACAGATTCTTAGAGAGGTACTGGTACATGAATGGGAGAAGGTGGATGACATGAAGAAACCCATCTTCAGCTTGCTCCTACAGATGACAAATCATGCCAAGGATCTCAAGTCACTACTAAAACACAAAGGCGATTATGTGATTATGAAATGGGGGTTTATTGAGACACTTTGTTGGAGTGTAGTTGATGTAGAATTTGATCACAACATCCTCCTTTGGCATATCGCAATAGATCTCTGTAGCTATTCTGATGAGGACCCCAATCCTAAAGCAAGATGCAAAATAAATCACTTGTTGACTTGAGGTGTCTTATCAACTCTAATTGTATGAGAGTCTATCCCTATGGTGTAGATAAAGCATATTCTACATTGATTAAGGTTGAGTGTTTACTCTTAATGAATACCATATTCTTTATGGATGGTATGTTTAAATACAGAACATACTTGATAGATTCACCTATATGAGAGTGGAGGTGGGACCACTTCCTATGAGAACTTAGGCAGGTTCTCTAGAGCTCTCATGAATATCCAGGGAGGGCGCATGGCCTATTTG